>NC_059388.1:600000-755000 GCF_019703515.2 Myxocyprinus asiaticus
TTGGACTGTGGAGCAATGGAAAAAGGTAATTTGGTCCAGATTTACTCTATCCCAAAGCAATGGGCATGTCAGGGTAAGAAGGGAAGCACATGAAGCGATGCACCCGTCATGCATAGTGCCCACTGTACAAGCCTCTGGAGGCAGTGTTATGATCTGGGGTTGCTTCAGTTGGTCAGGTCGAGGCTCAGCAACGTTATGAGGCAATAAAATGAAGTCAGCTGACCACCTGAATGTACTGAATGACCAGGTTATCCCATCAATGGATTTTTTCTTCCCTGACGGCATGGGCATATTCCAGGATGACAATGCCAAGATTCATCAGGCTCAAATTGTGAAAGAGTGGTTCAGGGAGCATGAGGAATCATTTTCACACATGAACTGGCCACCACAGAGTCCTGATCTTAACCCCATTGAAAGTCTTTGGGATGTGCTGGAGAAGACTTTACGGAAGTGATTTGACTTTCCCATCATCAATACAAGATCTCGACCAAATTTGAATGCAACTCTGGATGGAAATAAATGTTGTGATGTTGCATAAGGTTGTCGAAACAATGCCATGACGAATGCGTGCCATAATCAAATCTAAAGGCGGTCCAACGAAATATTAGAGTATGCATTTTTTTGGCCAGGCAGTTTATGATATAATAGATTTTATAAATGACTTTTTTTAAAAACAGAAAATGTTAATTATCCATTGACAAGAATGTCAGTAGTTTTGGATGACATTACTAGAATTGTCCAATCGGACAGTTTACAGCAGATAACCAAATGTCACTCAATTAATCTGTCTCACTGATATATCAGTCTACCACTATTATAAACATTATAGATTTTGTATACGGTTTAACTCGCCGTCACCTGCTCTTTCCTTTTTCTTGAACAGATAATCATATCAGTTTATTAAAAACAAAAAACTCGTCCCTCCTTTTCTTCAATAAAGGCTAAAATGTGTGTTCCAGTGAGACACTTACAATGGAAGTCAATGGGGTCAATTTTTGGAGGGTTTAAAAGCATTGACTTCCATTGTAAGTGTCTTACAGCAACTCACATTTTTGCTTTTTTTAAAGAAAAGGAGGGATCAGTCCAAATTTGTTTTAATGTCATCAACATTATGCCACAAATACTGTTGATTGAGCTTAACTTTTATGGTGTATTGTCTAGTGTACATGACACTCACCATTGTCAGTGCTTTAGCAAACGACTCCATGGCCACGGCCTCTTTTCCTGGAGTTCTGTTGGCTAGATCGGACACGACTCTAGCCATCAGCATCTCAGAGCATCCTGCAACACAAACCGAGCTTCTGATTTCACAACACAGCTGTCAGATCTGTCAGAGGTATGTGATATGAGCATTCACTGACCTCCACCGTAGACAGTACGTGGCTCTTTAACGGTCTGAGCGAGCACACACAAAGCGTCGTGAAGAGAACGCTCCGCCTCGTCCAAAATCTGCTGCGTAGCCCCACGCAGGACGATAGTGCATGCTTCACCTGCACACACAAATACACATTTCACATCAATGCACGCAGGGACACAACATACAGCTGAAAAACAAATAGTTTTTAGTCTTTTGACAATATTCAGTAGATCTTGATATTGTATATTAGATTTAACATGTTTCATGCAAGTAAAATAATCAAGGCAAGTTTTCTGCTATATAAACATTTAAATGCACACAAAACATAATACACAGCATGAACATGAAAAAAGGTGAAGAATCAGATAGGGTGAGGTGATATTTACCCATTTCCACTCCAGAGAAGTGAATGAGTGTATCTTCTCCAATCATCACCTCCTCTATGAGCTTACAGTGACCCAGCTTCACCAGCTCAGGGTGATCAAAGGTGGACGTGATTTCACCTCCTGCCAGAAAACACATCGACATGCTGATAAAACAGTTGAACCTGCACTGAATGGAAATTGTTGATCAAAGTACACATGCATTTTTAGTTGTTGGGCTGCATACTGCACCATGAGCGTGACATGTCAAGTTAAAAGTACTGAACTCCATTCTGTTGCGTTCAGTCCAGCTGCTTTCGAACACAAGAACCCTTGTGAAGAACCAAGAAGTAATCTTTGTTCACACATACCTGTGACCAGAGCCAAACGTTCCACACCAATGAAATCAGCATGTTCAATGGCCATCACTCCAGCCGCTGCAAACATCTGCTCAGGATAATTATAGATCAGCTGCCTGAGGATTAGAAACATACTGTAAACACACCTGTATTTCTGTACCCAAACCTGCATCCAAAATTCACATGATGAGAATCTCATGAAAACATGTTTAGGTTATATTTCACCACAAAATCAAAGAACAAAAAGAAAATGAAGCCTATTTGAAAATGGCACTTCAGCAGATTTTCTCCAACAGATTCTCATTACTTCATCCAGATCATTTTTTATCCAATTAATTATATGACATGCAAATTAAGTTTTTACTGCAATTAACCGCATATCAAAATTAGGATGCTGTGTCAAGTTAAAAGTAGTAAACAATAAAAATCACATTTTGAGATGGAATTTACATACGAGTCAGGAGGAATTCTTAATTGCGGAAAAAAATTTAACGTGCTATTTTTTATATAATTACACTTAACACATTAAATTGACAGCCCTAATATATATATTAATGCTGTCAGTCGATTAAAAAATTGAATCGCAATTAATCGCATGATTTTTCATCATTTTAAAGAGCTGAAATTTGACTTTATATATACTTCTTTTCCTTTGCATTTATTTCCTTACAAAAGAACACAATATATAACAAAAGGACCCTTTTCACACATCCGAGTTCGTGAAGCAGAAGTCGTCATAGTTGGGTAAACGCAACTATGGCCGCTGCCGAGGTGTATGTGTTTTCACAGTCCACCACATTGTTCATCAACGGTTAAATCTAAACTCAAAGTTCACAAGTTGTTTTTCGAGGGTTAGCTGCACGAATACGAAGGCAAATCGATCAAAATGTATTATTAAATCAATAGGCACATATTTATGTATTAAAGGAACGATAAATAAATTGCAAAAAAGAGGGCACAGATAACAAATCTGTGAGTTGTACTTGGTGAAAGTAATACCTGATGGGGATGCTCCCTGTCAAACATACTCTCTCGTGTCGATTGTGATGTATAATCATTCCATTGAAACTGTGACGGTACAGCTCAGATAACAAAGCATTTCACAATTCCACATGTGAGCGACTGCTGTAAATCCTCATCTTGAAAATATCGTACACAGATGAAAAGTGCTTCCTCATTTAATAACGAAGTGATCTTCGCATTTAATCGCCTGAATCTACTGAGCTCATATAAAATTCATGGAAACACAAATCCAGATGTTTTCTTTTAGAATTAGTGCAAATATGAACACTGTAGTGACACTGGTTATTATTGTTCTTCACGATCGCTGCCATAATTTACCCAACTATGACGACTTCTGCTTCACGAACACGGAAGTGTGAAAAGGGTCCATAATGTTTTATTTACATTTTCCAAAGAAAGCCTTCCACAGTATAAAGATAGGAATGAACTAAAATAGCACCAATTCAAGTAACATTAAACCTAAAAGACTTTTTTTTGAACACGCATCTTCGTCCACACACAGAAGGCATTTTTGACAGCGAAAACTGAGCTTTTCGAAAACACTCTCCCAAGTGGATGGATTTGAAAACGCCATCTTTGCATTGTAGTCTGGACAGGGGAAATAAAGATATCTGAAAAAAATGACATTTGTTGTCATGTGACACATTTATATGATCCATTCAACCCAAAAAAATCAAGATGGTGAACCATGTTGTGCCTGAAATTAATTTTGATAGCGATGTTAAAGACAAATATTACTTTGTACAACCTTCACAATCCATTCCCTCAAACGTGATGCCAAGTTTACTCGGAATAGCTGTCCGGCGATGGAACATGAGGACAATTGTGTTTCAGATCGTACATGGAAAGGCGATTTTCCATATGCGGAGGAAGGAGATTTAAGCATTTTTGTACGTATCAGTGTGGACGAGCAACTTTTGGAAAATGCTTGAAAAAGATTGTGGCAAGCATTTCGAAATTATTATTATTTATTTAGTTTTAACGCCATGTCAGCAAGCACGCTATTCACATGGCAAACAAAGGTTCATCAATAAATATTTACAATATTAAATAAGACACTTAAAATTTATACAAGGTAAAAACTGTAAAATCTGTTCAGATGGTACTTTTAAAAAGATTTCTATTAAACAAGTCTCTGTATAAAAGCATTGTCTGATAGTTCCAAAAGTTTTACAGTTCAGTAAAATGTCATAGGGGTTTGGCAAGATATACATATGGGCGGATCTTCACCAGTCAGTAAAAACGCATGTGTTAATCTTGAATGGCCCAGTCAGCATCTGGTAAACACTAATTGGTCATGCCTAGATTTAAAATTTTGAGAGTAATTTCTTTGGATCCTGGGATTTATTTCATATAGTTTATTGCTTTTGCACTCATTCCATTCTGATTGCCATTTATTGGTGATATATGAGTTTATTAATGGCCTGAGGTCAGAGGGTGGTGAGAGCGTTTCAAAAACGCTGTTTTCAAATATATCCAGATGAATGTGAACGTAGCATCCCCATACTTTGCGTTTTCACTGCAATGGGCATTAAATCTCTTAAACGCTCATCATTTACAAAATTAATAGCATCTATACAGTTTGCTACAGCAATCGTAAATCTGCATTTTCATGATTTACCACTCTGAACTCCACATGAAAAGCGCTTGCAGAAAACGTCTCGTTTCACATTTAGCGCTGGCACGGTCCACATAATGATACTTCATCACAATTGTCTGCAATATGACACAGGGAAATGCTGATGCTTCACTCCAGCTGGTCATGTGAATGCAGCATATCACAAGTCCTATCTGGGTTTGTTTTGAACACAAAAAATATGGTTAAGAGGTATTTTCTCCATCACTAGATCATTACAATGGAATCATTGTTGTGTGTGTTTGTGGCATTTATATCAGTGTAATGACTCCGCTCTATTCCAACCAGTGTTCAAAACTCGCACGGAGAATCTAATTTTAAAATTGGTAAATGCATTAATTGCAAATTTAAAAAAATGAACGCTTTAAACATTTTAATCACGTGTTAAAGCGTTAATTTTGACAGCTCTAATGCATTACAGTAATGACAATTTGGGTTAAAAATGTGTCTAACTGTCAGTCACAACACAAAAAAATATTAATGGTCCTTTTCTGGAAGTCAAATTTCATTTCTTCAGATTACTTGAAGTTGGTTAGATTCGCTCATTCAAGTTGTTTGTGATGACATCAGCACCTGTTGATGAAGCAGTTGATTCCGTGCTTGAGGATGCGCTCCACTTTCTCCTTCATCTTCTCTTTTTCTGCAGACTCGATCTCTGCCACCTTCGCTGTGGAGTCCACACGCACCCTAGAGCCGAAGATCTGTACACAGCATCTGATCATCAGCATCTCACATCAACTATTACAACACACGCTCACTGATATGATCTACTGACATCAATACCTTGATCTTATCAGTGTCCATGCCAGTGTTAGCGATGAGGATGTTTGCGTTCTCAATTCTCTTGGGCTGATTCACACCGATCTTCTTGTCCAGCAGAAACCCTGTTACAAACACTGTTATTACCATGAGCTTACACAGCACCATATTCTCACAGAAACTCAATCAGGTGGCTTGAGAGAATAATTAATGAATTTCCAGCAGAGCGGATCCCTTGTGTGATGACTTGTGCGAGTCGTGGCACACTCGCATAAAAACCAAGCTTAAGACCTATTCACACCAAAACCAACACGACAAAATTATTGCTGAGAAAGGCGAGAACTGAATCCAGATCATCCGTCCTGATTCTACTGGGCCTTTCTTCAGCCTTTGACACAGTCAACCATCAGATCTTACTCTCCACCCTCTCTTCGCTGGGCATCACAGGAACTGTGCTTGACTGGTTTAATTCCTATCTCTCGGGTAGGTCCTTCAAGGTAGCCTGGAGATGTGAGGTGTCCAAGTCACATCAGTTACTTACTGGGGTACCTCAGGGCTCAGTTCTTGGGCCACTTCTCTTCTCTATATACACAACATCACTGGGACCCATCATTCAGGCACATGGTTTCTCTTACCACTGCTATACTGATGACATGCAACTCTACTTGTCTTTCCAGCCCAACGACACCACAGTGACTTCTCGAATCTCTGCCTGCCTGGCAGATATCTCGGTCTGGATGAAGGAACACCACCTGCAACTTAACCCATCCAAGACCGAACTCCTTGTCTTTCCAGCCAACTCTGCTTTTGAACACATCACCGTGCAGCTGGGTTCAACTACAGTAACGCCTTCCAAATCGGTCAGAAATCTAGGGGTAACCATCGATAACAAACTACATTTCACAGACCACATCTCAAAGACCGCAAGATCATGTAGATTTACACTCTACAATATCAGGAAGATAAGACCCTTCCTCTCTGAACATGCCACACAACTGCTTGTCCAGTCACTTGTCATAACTAGACTGGACTACTGTAACGCTCTCATTGCAGGCCTCCCTGCATGTGCAACTAGACCCCTCCAAATGATCCAGAATGCAGCAGCACGTCTGGTCTTTAATGAACCAAAGAGAGTACATGTTACACCACTCCTTGTCTCTCTCCACTGGCTGCCGGTTGATGCGCGTATCAAATTCAAGGCTCTGATGCTGGCATACAAAACAGTCACTGGGTCTGCTCCAGCATACCTAAAATCATTTCTGCAGAGCTACGTGCCCACTAGAAGTCTGCGGTCGGCTAAGGAACGTCGTCTTGTTGTACCAACACAAAGAGGCACCAAAACACTTTCCCAGACTGTCGGCTTCATCATACCACGTTGGTGGAACGACCTTCCCAACTCCATCCATGAAGCTGACTCACTCTCTGTCTTCAAAAAACGACTAAAAACACATCTTTTCCATGAGCTCTTAACCAGTCATTAAAAAAAAAAAAAAAAAAAATTCTGTTGCACTTTAATCTGTTTTGAATACTATTCTGATGCTAGTGAAACTTTGTAATGCAGCACTTTTCATACCACTGTCTCCTTAAGATGATTCGCTTATGTTTTCCTCTTTTGTAAGTCGCTTTGGATTAAAGCATCTGCCAAATGAATAAATGTAAATGTAAATGTAAATGAACTGGCATATGATAATATTTGCTGCTAAAAGACTATTGGTTGATGTTTTTTCCACTAACTAAATAAATAAACTTGACCCGTTTCATCACAGTACAAACTTTAGTTTTGTTTTAAAGTGGAGTGCAGAACATGTTGCTGTGTGGATATGATCACCTTCATCCAGGTACGAGTCGGTGAGACTGCCTCCCAGTTTCTTGATGACATGAATGGCCTCCAGATTCCCAGATCCCTTCAGTCTCATTACAGCTTCTACTGCCAGTTTAGCAAAGTGATCTTTATGATGGGTCAGGAGTTTAGATGACAGAGTGGTGCGGGCGATGTTCAGCAAATCCTCCTGGAACTTATCCTCCTCATTCCTACACACACATGTAGACATGTTTACATTCACACAGATTAATACAAATGTGCCTATGAGCTCATACAGAGCAGTGTGAGCCCTTCATGTGTTGATCATTTACCCGTGATCCACTGCTGCTGCTTTGAGGGCTTCTCTAGCAGCTTGCGTGGCTTTTCTCCATCCGGCAATTATGATCTGAGGATGAATCTTCTTTGCAATCAGGAGCTCCGCTTCCTACAGCACAATCATCGGTAATAACTCATTTCATCAGATTATATAAAACACATATGATAATGATGTATATATTTAGGATATAATTAAAACCGACAGTGTACCCTGAGCAGTTCTGCGGCCAGTACAGTAACAGACGTCGTTCCATCACCAACTTCATCATCCTGAACTTTAGACATGTCTGGAAACATCAAAACAACCTATTAATATTCATCCCACATGATACCAGATATCTGCATGATGTAGTTATGTGTACTGACCCACAAGCACTTTAGCCGCAGGGTTGTCTACACCGATGGCTTTCAGGATGGTGGCTCCATCATTGGTGACTGTGACGTTCCCCTCTTTACCACCCCCCAATAAGATCTTGTCCTGTACAGACAGTTGATAGAAATACCCAACAGTCAGTTATATGAGCTGTATGTCTGTATGTTTATATTTAAGGGTGATTCGTACCATTCCTTTGGGTCCCAGAGTGCTTTTCACCAGATCTCCAATAGCAATGGCACCAATGAATGAAGACTGAAATAAAAACATCAGTCAATAAAAGAGTGAGACTGAATGAAATAATGCTGTGTGTGATTATTAATAATGTGCACTCACGAGGCGAGCGGTTTCAGCTTTCTCCTCATCAGCTCCGTGTCTGAAGATGTTGACAGGGGCCATTGATAAAGATGCCTGTCAGATCACATCAACTTATGATTACTGATACTTATCCAAATCGAAGTACACCCCCCATTCCCAACAAAAATACACATTATTCTTAAGTCATTTTAATTTCACAACACACTTTGTTTCAAAGCATCTTAACAGAAAATGATGCTGTAATGTCTTAAAGTCCTCGTTAAGCAGTTTAAATGAAAAACATGACTGAAAATCATACTTTAAAAATGATTCATCATTATTCAAATTCATTTAAATAACACTAATTTTAAATGATATGGAAAAGTTAAATATAAACTCTATGCATATTTATAATGGTTATAATACAAAATATTTCATTCTTATTATCGTTGTTCTTATTAATTGTTATACTAATAAAAATATATATTTACTAGTATAAATATTATAATTAAATAACACCATACGTTTAAATGATAGAAGTCAAACAATATAAAAGATATACATTTATAACAGTTACATTACAAAATATATTATAATTGTTTAATATTTTAGATATTATTTTTATTAAACGAATAACAGTTGTGAGATTAATAAATTATCTTGATTTCTGAAATCATGAAACAATTACAATAATTCCTCATTAAATAACCTTATCCTTTTAATTGATATGACAGTTAAACAATTATTTCTACAATCATTAAATGTAATAATTAGAATTAATTTATAATAGCATACTTTTAAATGATATGAATGTTAAATCATATAAAACCATTATACAATTTATAATGTATATGTTCCAAAATATATTATAATTGTTTACAATATTCAAGTGTTGTTGTTCTTATTAAAATACTAATAATAGTAGAGAGAATGATTTATTTCAGCTTTTATTTCTTTCATCACATTCCCAGTGGGTCAGAAGTTTACATACACTTTGTTAGTATTTGGTAGCATTGCCTTTAAATTGTTTAACTTGGGTCAAACATTTTGGGTAACCTTCCACAAGCTTCTCACAATAAGTTGCTGGAATTTTGGCCCATTCCTCCAGACAGAACTGGTGTAACTGAGTCACGTTTGTAGGACTGCTTGCTCGCACACACTTTTTCAGTTCTGCCCACAAATTTTCTATCGGATTGAGGTCAGGGCTTTGTGATGGCCACTCCAATACCTTGACTTTGTTGTCCTTAAGCCATTTTGCCACAACTTTGGAGGTATGCTTGGGGTCATTTTCCATTTGGAAGACCCATTTGCGACCGAGCTTTAACTTCCTGGCTGATGTCTTGAGATGTTGCTTCAATATATCCACATAATTTACTTTCGTAATGATGCCATCTATTTTGTGAAGTGCACCAGTCCCTCCTGCAGCAAAGCACCCCCACAACATGATGCTGCCACCCCCATGCTTCACGGTTGGGATGATGATCTTCGGCTTGCAAGCCTCATCCTTTTTCCTCCAAACATAACGATGGTCATTATGGCCAAACAATAAAATTTTTGTTTCATCAGACCAGAGGACATTTCTCCAAAAAGTAAGATCTTTGTCCCCATGTGCACTTGCAAACTGTAGTCTGGCTTTTTTAATGGCGGTTTTGGAGCAGTGGCTTCTTCCTTGCTGAGCAACCTTTCAGGTTATGTCGATATAGGACTCGTTTTACTGTGGATATAGATACTTGTCTACCTGTTTTCTCCAGCATCTTCACAAGGTCCTTTGCTGTTGTTCTGGGATTGATTTGCACTTTTCGCACCAAACTACGTTCATCTCTAAAGACAGAATTTGTCTCCTTCCTGAGCGGTATGATGGCTGCGTGGTCCCATGGTGTTTATATTTGTGAACTATTGTTTGTACAGTTGAATGTGGTACCTTCAGGCGTTTGGAAACTGCTCCCAAGGATGAGGTCTTGGCTGATTTCTTTTGATTGTCCCATGATGTCAAGCAAAGAGGCACTGAGTTTGAAGGTAGGCCTTAAAATACATCCACAGGTACACCTCCAATTCAGTACACCTCCTATCAGAAGCTAATTGGCTAAATGCCTAAAGTCTTGATATCATTTTCTGGAATTTTCCAAGCTGCTTAAAGGCACAGTTAACTTAGTGTATGTAAACTTCTGACCCACTGGAATTGTGATATAGTCAATTAAAAGTGAAACGATCTGTCTGTAAACAATTGTTGGAAAAATGACTCGTGTCATGCACAAAGTAGGTGTCCTAAATGACTTGCCAAAACTATAGTTTGCTAATATTAAATCTGCGGAGTGGTTAAAAAATTAGTTTAATGACTTCAACCTAAGTGTATGTAAACTTCTGACTTCAACTGTAGGTTTAAATATAGGGTGAGTAAAATCATTTTTATTTTTGAGCGAAATATTCCTTAAAACAATATAAAATAATTATTCATTTTAAATAATTATTCATACACGTTATATTACAAAATAAATTATAATTGTATAATATTATATATAATATATTGTTGTTCTTATTAATCTACTATAAATTCTTAGATTAATAATAAATATGACCTTTATTATGATAATCATTTAAATGTAAATGTAATTAGAAATGGTTGACTAAGAATCTCTCTATAATGATATATTTCTACTATGATTTGATATGCCGTGTGTTTGTGTGAGTGTCTGTGTGAGTGAGTACATGTGTGTATGTGTGAGCGAGAGTGTGTCTGTGTACATGTGTATTTGTGAGTGAGTGTATGTGTGTCTGTGTGAGTGAGTACATGCGAGTGTGTATGTCTGTGTGAGCGAGTGTGTATTTGTGTATGTGTGAGTGAGTGTGTGTACATGTGAGTGTGTCAGTGTGAGTGAGTACATGTGAGCGAGTGTGTCTGTGTACATGTGAGTGTATGTGTGAGTGAGTGTGTGTACATGTGTGTGTCAGTGTGAGTGAGTATATGTGAGTGTGTCTGTGTGTCAGTGTGAGTGAGTACATGTGAGTGTGTATATGTCAGTTTGAGTGAGTACATGTGTGTGTATGTGTGAGCGGGAGAGTGTGTCTGTGTACATGTGGGTGTGTATTTGTGTCTGTGTGTGTCAGTGTGAGTGAGTGAGTACATGTGAGTGTGTCTGTGTGAGAGAGAGAATGTGTGTCTCCTCCCATACTAGAAACTCCATTAAACCGGCAGGAAAAACGAACACATTATATTATAGTATTATCTGTTGTGTTATTAAACACACACACACACACACACACACACACACACATATAAACTCGTCATTAATAAAGTCATCATCAAATGCGTGTATGAGTTGAACGGAATGACTGTCACACAATGGCGCATTAAACACACACACACAAGCGCGTAATTATCTGACACATACATGATAAATTACACTACTGGAATCGATATGGACCCTTAGTAAAGATCAGTGTTTATTTTAAACATGTTAATCTGTGTTTTTACTGTTAGTTTCTCGCGCATGTGCTGCAGAATCGATCATTGAGCATGAATAATGTGAACAATGACGCTACAGGATCATATTATCCGTATAACCCCGCTCTAAATGTCTCATTACAACGATGTCTCGGTGCCTTCGATTAATTAAATAACATTTTAATTATTTTAATCGCTCACCATGATGATTTTGAAAAGTACTGAGGAGCCGCACGCGCCAGGAAGAACTGCGTCACAGAAGCGACAAACACGCTGCAGCCAGATAAGATCCTGTGAATATGGAAGCCCAGGAGTGCCATTTACAAGAATATGGAAGCCCAGGAGTGCCATTTACAAGAATATGGAAGCCCAGGAGTTCCATTTACAAAAGAATGAAGGAATAAATGATCAGTCTATTAATTTGAAAATAAAAA
Source organism: Myxocyprinus asiaticus (assembly GCF_019703515.2). Taxonomy (NCBI): domain Eukaryota; kingdom Metazoa; phylum Chordata; class Actinopteri; order Cypriniformes; family Catostomidae; genus Myxocyprinus; species Myxocyprinus asiaticus. Next base: position 612,180 of record NC_059388.1, read on the forward strand.
CCTGAATAAATAAGTCCATTTATAAATGGGCAAATAAATAGACACATTTAAATGTGTTTATTTAATTCATGTTTAAAAATGTCATTATATTTAACAATAAGATTGTGCATTAATAAATCATATTTATTTCATGTTTAAAATGTTAATGCACTTTAAAAGCACCTTTTAAATTGCATTTTAAAAAGGTATTTGGCAATTGCTTTTCCTCATCCATTTACCAGTGGCTTTTATTTTTTGTTTTGCTTTTCCTTTTCTTTCTCCTTTTCCGTTTCTTTCTCCAAATGAGAATCGTGTTAAAATAATGCCATTGGACTGTTGACTTGTGGGAGCAACCAATGAACTCCCACAATCCAATAATATCACGTAAACTGCTCGTACAGTCGTCCAATGACAGGCTGTCTTACATCCTCTTCGAGTGGTACGAGGGAGAGGGGGTGTGTCTTATAACTGAATCGAAAGTTCATTGGTTGCTCCCAGGAGTCAACAGTCCAATGGCATTTTTTAAACTTGATTCTCAATTGGAGAAAGAAACAGAAAAGCAAAACGAATAAGAAAAGCCATTGGTAAATGGATGAGGAAAAGCAATTGCCAAATACCTTTTAAAAATGAAATTTAAAAGGTGCTTTTAAAGTGCATTTAAAAGTGCATTTAAAAGACTCATTAATGTACTAATTTATTTCTACATTTAATGACATTTTAAACATGAAATAAATATGATTTATTAATGCACAATTTTATTGTTAAATTTAATGACATTTTTAAACATGAATTAAATAAACACATTTAAATGTGTCTATTTATTTGTCCTTTTATAAATTGGTTTAATTATTCACATTTTTATTTTCAAATTAATAGATTGATAATTTATTCCTTCATTCTTTTGTAAATGGCACTCCTGGGCTTCCATAGTGAGGAGACCATTCACATTAAAAGACTCTTAAATGACAGTGTGCATTTTAAGGTTGTGATATGTTTTGTTAATGTTAGTCATGTGTAAAATAATTATAAAAATAAACATCAAGTTTTGGCAAATTTTATATGTGGTAAATTGAATGCTTTTATGCTTCTTGAATGTGGGCTTCTGGCTGAATCTTTTCTAATTAAAAGTGTCAAATGCATATGTTGTAAAGTGACTTTGTTGAAATGTTTAAATAACTTCATCCTGTAACACAATCCTGGAATGGAAATATTTAAGATTCTGCACTATTTCTAGGTCTCTAATATAAGCAAATCTGTGACACTGATCATGTGAACTCTTTGTAGATAGTCAGATTTTCTTGCTTCCTTTAAAACAAAACAAAAATATGGTTTGTGGAACATGATCATCAGGTTTTCTTCATGTCAGCTCAAATATTGAGGCAAATATAAGGCATTAACAAATTCATGTACATTTTCATGTACAATGTCAATTTGTTTAACTTAAATTTTTACTAAAATCGTTATGCCGATAAATTGTGTAATTTGTATGTTACAATTTGTGTTCTGTATATGTATGTTGTGTACATATAATTAACAAAGTTATTGTTTATTTTAATAGATACATTGGTATTTATATTTCATTATCTTCATCAGATTATTACTGTTTTATGTAAATCTACTTTCATGATATTCCTTTGCTAAGATACATATAATTCTCTGGTTGTTTTTGGAAACATTTAGCAGGAGGTTGTTTACTGTTGGTATACCGTAGTTTAGATCTAATACACTACGTCACCCATAATGCAGCACAGAAGGCTGCACCTGTTACACCTGGTTGTGAAGGAAGAGTCACAGACAACCTTAAGAGAGGTAAAGACAGGCGTGGATATTTACATTAGAGAGCTGAAAGAGCTCCAGAAGGCATCGACACCACCAGAACTTACCATTAGGATTGAAACAACAGCAGATGTTTGTGCTCTGAGATGCAGTTTCATTGAGAGCCCTTGTCTGTTCAGTGTTTTGTTCCTGTGGGACTTACAGAGGGGAAACCTGCACAGCTCTTAGGAGAAACATGATATGTAAGGACAGGTTGTTAAGAGCAACACCTGAGCTCAGGTTATCAGAGACATAAACACATTTAACTATGGGACACTGGGTCAGCACTCATTTAGGGAGCTTTACTGAAGAACATGTTTTAAACAGTATTACATTGAGACTGGACCAGCACATTATTGCCCTGATCTAGAGCCAGTCTTACACATGGATCAAGAGGAGAAGAAGTGGACTATGCAGTCTGGATCAGAACAAGAAGACTCGTTTGACTTCCTCTTTAAGATTATTCTCATTGGAGATTCTAACGTGGGGAAAACCTGTGTGGTCCAGAGCTTCAAGACTGGAATATTTTCAGAGAGGCAGCAGAACACTATTGGAGTTGACTTCACTGTCCGAACACTGAACATTGAGGGCAAAAGAGTAAAGGTCTGGCTCATTCATATTTATTAACTATTCAGCTATCATCTGATGTATACAGAGTTAAATTCATTGAAGATACTAGAATCTAGAATTTAAAATACCTGCACAAAGTTGCAAATACATTACATTTTTTTGGCAGATACAGTCTTACTTTAAAATCTAGAATGCATGTCAAGGCTGGGTTGATTTTTATAATTACACGTTGCACATCTCAGTGTAAGACTGAACTAGTTAAACCAGCATTGGTATTGCAGAACAGGTTCTGCTGGTTTATCTTGACCCACATGCTACAAAGTTTTACACCAAAGGTGTCTTACATCATTACTCAATAGGAAATGATAATCTAAATAAACATGGTAGTTCTGTTTCATGGATAAACATTGTCTTTGTGTTTGTCTCATATATGTGTGGACTGTACGCATCTCATTCATCTGATGTTGTATAACAACATATAAACCCAATAAACTACAGGAGGGTTGGAACCATTTGAATTCAAACAAAGATGTGTTGCATTTGTGATTTGTGTTGTTTTCTTAGAAATCACCTTTGGCCTTTCAAGATCAACACATCTGACTTTCATTTTTGTTAGTTGGACGTCATGTATCAGATTACATATACAGGTTATAGATTTTTTTCCTAAGGCAGAGAGGATTCTGGCAGACTGCAAACAACCTATTAATTAGTTGTTTCCCAACCTTTTATGTCTTGTGTACCTCCACAGCTCCGTCAATCTTGCGTACCCCCTTAGCCCCGTCAGCCATGTGTTCCCCCAAAGCCCGGTCAATCACCTGTACCCTCACAGCCCCATCAGTCTTGTGTACCTCCACAGTCCCGTCAGTATTGTGTACCTCCAAAGTCCCATCAGACTTGTGTACCTCTACAGCTCCGTCAATCTTTTGTACCCTAATAGCACCATCAGTCTTGTGTACCCCCATAGTCCTGTAAGTCTTGTTTAACTCCACAGCCTTGTCAGTCTTCTGGACTTCCAAAGCCCCATCAATCTTGCTTAGCCACGCAAACCCCCCTGCCCAACCTGGTAAGACATCTGTACCCTCACAGCCCTGCCAGTCTTGTGTACCCCTACAGCCCCTACAGTCTTGTGTTTCTCCACATCCTGGTCAATCATCTTTACCCTCACAGCCCCATCATTCTTGTGTACCCCCACACTCCCATGAGTCTTGTGTTCTCCACAGCCTGGTCAGTCATCTTTACCCTCACAGGCTCATCAGTCTTGTGTACCTCTACAGTTCCATCAATCTTTTGTACCCTCACAACCCAATCAGTCTTGCGTACACGCACTGCCCCTTTAGTCTTGTGTACCCGCACAGCCCCGTCAGTCATGTGTACCCCACCAGCCCCGTCAGTCATGTGTACCCGCACTTCCCCTTTAGTCTTGTGTACCCGCACTTCCCCTTTAGTCTTGTGTACCCGCACAGCCCCGTCAGTCTTGTGTACCCGCACAGCCCCGTCAGTCTTGTGTACCCGCACAGCCCCGTCAGTCTTGTGTACCCCGCACAGCCCCATCGGTCTTGTGTAGTCCACAGCCTCGTAAGTCTTCTGGACTCTCATAACCCTGCCAGTCTTGCATAACCCCACATTCTCGTCAGCCTGGATCTTAACAGCCCCATCAATCTTGCTTAGCCCTGCAAACCCATCCGTCCTATGCACCCCCCAGCCTAGTCAATCTTTTGGACTATTGTGTACCGCCACAACCCTGTCAGTCTTGTATACCCCCTTGGCCCCTTCAGTCTTGTGTACCCCCACAGCCCTGTCAGTCTTGTGTACCTTCACAGCTCTGTCAGTCTTTTGTAACTCCACAGCCATCAGTCTTCCATAGCTCCGCAACCCAGTCTGTCCTGTGCATCCCTACAGTCATGTCAGTCTTGTGTACCCCCACAGCTCTGTCAGTCTTGTAACTCCACAGCCTCATCAGTCTTCTGGACTCCCACAGCCCCATCAGTCTTGCTTAGCCCTGCAACACTGTCTGTCCTGAGCAACATCGGTCTTGCTTACCCCCCACCCCCCAGCTCCATCAATCGTACTTAGCCCCACAGCCCTGTCTGTCCTGTGTACCCCCGCAGCCCAGTCGGTCTTGTGTACCTCCACACCCCCATCAATCTTGCTTGGGCCCACAGCCCTGTCTGTCCTCTGTAGCCCTGGAGCCTTTTGTACCCCCTCAGCAAGGCTCAAATTCCTCTTCATTATCACCAAGACATGTTTATTTCAAATGCTGCTATCATGTTGTAAGAGGCAATTTTAGCTATTACTTAATGTGTATTTCACATAGAGAAGAGCAAGGATTTTACATGTTTAAAGATACAGGAATAGATATGTTTTCTAAGAAGGGGGACATTTGTCAAGGCAGTGGGTGCTTCTCAATACTCAAATTAATGCTTCCACACTCCTTCGTACTCCAGGCCCTGAGTTGGAAATTGGCCAAAGTCCACTATTATGAAGGAAATATCAATTCTCCAAATGCACCATGAGGAGGCGAGGGTCAAGGATAAAGGAAGCTTTCAGATGAGCCACAAGTGAGGATGCAAATGTGGATCATCTGCGGAAGTCTTTTTTGTCAAAACACCTGACGAACACATACATTCTCCTCCCCCTTCACATCTGGCACAAGTTTTAAAGGCCCTGTGAAGTGCTTTGACGAGCAGAGTTCGATTTGGTGTTTTGATGTATTTCCTACTGAAACAGGAAGTAGGGCGGGGCGTGTCGAACGACACACCCCTTTCCACCATGCTGCTAATGTCAGAGCCGCTTACAGGGGAAACTTAAGAAGCAATCTCAATACTGGACAGCTTGCTCATAGCACATCGCGGTCTTTGATTTCGACGAGGCTGGAGCCATTTGAAAGAGGACAAATAAGCGAGTAAAGGATAATATATATCCATGTTTTGAATCACAATACACTAAGCATAAAGAAGAACACTTATTGGTGTTCTGTATATTGGTCTATGGATTGGATTGTATTCCCTTCTAAGTGACCTGTGAAGGCATTTTCAGCGGCAGTTAGAACACAGCTGGGAGCTCTGAACAGATGTTGAGGGAGGGTCTGTTTTAGTTCTAGCAAACATTTGATTGGACAAGGTTTCTGAACCTCTGTGACGTCATGAGTGTTGCTGTGTCTTTTTAGCCGGAAGAGAGACAGCTGATTTTAAATGCTTATAACTTCTGAGAACGAAATTTGTCAACATTTAAAAGTCCACTAGCATAAAGATGACCTTAAAGCCTGTAGATATGGATTATAACCAGCAAAACTTTCATTTTGATTTCATGGGGCCTTTAAAGTCAAAGTTTAATTAATCCATAAATGTCACAACAGTGCATCTTCCTTAATTAACACACTTGGGTAATGCAGCTGCGCCAAGATGGTGCTTTGAAGTGACATTTGAGTGAGCAAGAATATACCATTTTACAAATACATCTTGCTTCGGTTCCTTTGTTTTTAACAGCAGTAGGCTATCAAGCGTTCAAGTAAACATTCAGTGCTTTTTTAACAGCTTTAAATGTTTTTAACAGCAGTTTCAACCATTCAAGTAAACATTCAGAATGAAATGCAACAAAAAACTACTACTGGTCTTCACTGTATGATTATAATACATCAGTACTCTTTAAAACTACTAAAGTTACCCAGTCAAGAGCGTGACTGTTTTCTTGTTTTCTTGTTATAGTTGTTTGATTATTATAATGACACACTAGACAGCAGCAGGTCTATTAACTTACATATATAATTATAAGTCCGACATTTTAATACAAATCCGCTTTTTTCCCCGCTGTTTACGTACACTTTAGACGTCACTCTCTGTGTTAACATGAATACCTCTTCGAGAAGGGCATTTTGGCGGAATTCTGAAATGTATTTGACCGTTCAAGCGCGCATTAGCACGAGCATTTTCCGAACGCGCATGTTCAGCAAACACACATACACCTCCTGTCAATCAAACAGGGCGCAGCAGTTACTAGATCACTAGCGAATTATAAAATTACGTGCTCTGGATTACTTTTAACAGCAGAATAAGAATATGAACTTTCTAATAAGTGACTGACTGGGAGTGAGAGATGCTTTACCAAAGCAACGGTGCAAAACACAACATTAGAGACCATTTATGTTATTATGAGAAGTGCAAAAGTATTTTCGGTTCATTGTGAAACTAATACTAGGTAATTAATGGGAAACACTGATATAAATACCAAATTAATTGAAAACATGTTTTTAGGGAAAAGAGCATAGTATTTTTATGATGTTAACTTTTTAATATATCTAATAAAACTATTTTAATATATCCTTTGAAACCAGAATGAATGCTTTTCAGTACATTTTTAATCATCCCAGGGGAAAGAAAAATTGTGATAATGTAGAGATTGATTTGGTTTTTGACAGTAAGAATAATTTTTTTTGCTGGCAGATGCAGGTCTGGGACACGGCCGGACAGGAGCGTTTCCGCACCATCACACAGAGTTACTATCGTAGTGCACATGGAGCCATGATCGCCTATGACATCACACGCAGAGCCACGTTTGATTCGGTCCCGCGGTGGATACATGAGGTTAATAAGTTTGGAGCCGCAAATGTACTCCTTGCTCTAATAGGTAAAACCACATGCACACTGAATGATAATAACCAACTCACAGCAACCTGAAGTTGAGTGTTTTGATGAAGATATAAAATGGGCCAGATTTTCAGATAGGCTCTTATCTGTGCTACATGACATATTACGTTTTTGATGTTTTTTTCTAGGTAACAAATGTGACCTGGAGTCCAAGCGAGATGTTGATTTCGAGGATGCATGTAAACTAGCAGAAGAAAAAGGAATGTTAGCAGCACTGGAAACCTCAGCAAAAAAGGCTCAGAGCATACAGGACGTGTTTGTAATGATGGCGCGAGAACTGCTGCTACGACACGGAATGAACATGGAACAGGACGATTTCTTTAACAACGACTCACAAGTCATACTGCCAACCAACTCACAAGCCATTCACAATACTCCATTTACACACAAGAAGATGACCTGTGAATGTTGATGCACAATAAACACGTGGCGTAACTTGGATCTTACGGGCCCCAGTACAAAGAACCTGTCGGGCCCACTCCTAGGGGAGCCTGGGTTGTTTATCGTCACCCGTCATGGCCCACAGTCATTTTTATGGTTCCTTTTTGGTTGACTGTTGCGGGCGCTGCCCTCCCTGTAGTTACGCCCTAAATAAACACACTATATGACATATGACCCATCAGAGGACCTGGGACTGTGACTGTTTTACTACTTTACAGTGTTTTACTTGTTTGATCTTTTGTAAGTTGCTTTGGAGAAAATCATGTTAGGTGAATCAATTCAATCTTAAACCATCTGGTGACAAGAACGTGTATGTTATATAAAACAAGAAGATGGGACAGACGCGTCAATATTCATATAAAGACTATGTATGCGTGATCCCCTTCATCTTCTTAAATTCCTCTTTTCCAAAAGGATTTGAAAGTTGATTCCACTAACTGGTGGCACTTTCCACAAACTGATAACAGTGTTTCAAGTCATATGGTTGCAAATTTAGACTAAATTAAGTTATTAGTCTGTAAGGTTTTGCTAGTTTGGAACCAAATGCTGGTTTATAGTTATTAATAAATAATCCAGTTATTAATGGCTCAATTTTACGGTTTAATTAATAATAACAATAATAATACAGTTCTGATAAATTAAACGAAATATTTGTTTGTTTGTTCTCATAATAACTAGGGCTGTATGCTGAGCTTGACAAAAGTGGTCAAAACAATAATATTAATAATGTAGAAAGTGGTTGTTATTTCTTTGGTGTCACAATTTTAAGCAATGTTACAAAAATTGTAATAGGGGAAATATCATATGGCAATGCACAAAATGTGGGACACTGATATACAGTATATGACATTTTTGGTAATTAAAATAGTTATTAAAATAGTTGTTTACTATAATGAAGATCATAGGTCATAAAGACATTACAGTATGCCACCTAGATTTTCTTGACTCTCACACACGTCCCTCATCTGTGGGTGTCATCTGCACATGCACTGGCAACTGACTGTACTAAAGAAGTGTCACAAAGCAGTTGTAGTGCACATGTGTCGAACGTGTTCCTATTCGATTGCGGAAGTTTACTCACAAAGGCAACGCAGTTGACCGGGTGCGAGGCGATCCGGTACGCTCAACAACGCAGTATACCCGGGCCTTTAGATTTAAATGACTAATATAAATCAAAAAGCGACAGCAGAACAGTGCGTAAATCCTTTTCTCAGCAACCCCACGTGCACTTACAGGGTAAAGTTACTCTAGAGTCTTCATTTGGCATATGAACTGTCTAAATTTTAAAAATCACAACACTGCACAAATAGGACAAATGAAGACGTTTAATAATGAAAAAAGTCTTCCTAAAATTTTTTACATTTTAACATTTTAAAACAAATCATTTATGAAACAAAATTTGTACAGAAAAACTTCAGTTCTCTTTTGAAATGTGGTAAATTAATATCAAAATAAAATGGATATAAAGCTCAATATATTACACAACGTTTTGATTTTTCATAGTTCTCCAGCGGTCTTTCAGGTTTACAGCTGTGCGTCCTTTGAACGGGAACGCCGAATGGATTTTCCCCCATTTGCCCTCTCCATAAAGGGCCACTCCTTTCTTCAGCCAATCAGATTCTTCCACAGTCCACTTCTGCAACACCACCACAAATAAACACCATACACTTATCATGAACAACACTGAACACAACAAATAATACAGCACACACCAAGACAAACACATTTCATTAAACATTTATTCCTCAAACACTATCAGAGGAAATGTCTATTCTCACCCTTCTGGTCTGTCTCTCTTTACTTGGAGCTTGAAAACAGAAAAAAAAAAGATCAATATGATGTCAATGAAAGCATATCTCCATATGTAACACACATACGGGTTACCGGTAAAAAGAGACTAAAGATGTCACATTCAACTAGCCGTGGGGTTGTGGTAAGAAACCCCTGTATGATTAATCTGCATTATTTCCACCTGATGCCGATCAGACATATTTTATAAGGGTATATGGACACTAATTCCATATTGAATGAAGCATGTAAAACATGAGATGTAATTAGATAATGAAGTGAATTAATGGAATGATGTTTGTGTACCTGCAATAAACAATGATTCCTCATCGCTCCAGTCCACATGTGTGCCTGATACATCCTGCCAGCGTGCCCTGTCAAACACGCACAACTCAACAGAGTGTTCATAACACAAAGAGCATGTTGAGACAGATCACACACTGCATCACACACCTCTTCTTGCGCTGTTTGACTGTGTGTGCGCGACTGATGGACGCTGGGCTGGGGTCATGCATGTGATGTGCAGGAGTTGAACTCTGAACTTGTGCATGCTGCTCACTCTCGGATTCACTCACAATTCTGCTCCAGACAAAAAACAACAACTGTAAAATCTCTCCATAAAACTACCTAAAACACAATAATAAAAGTGAAAGCCTACTACAGCTAATCAATAAAAGCATTTTTAATAATATGCTGGAAATGAAATGACTTTGTCATTGAGAGAATAATTACCAAATTAATGGCTTATCAAAATAGTTGTTAGTTACAGTGAGTCATACATACCTGTTCTGGTGTTGTTTATCTGTGATTGTGCGGCTGACGGGTGGTGGTGAGCTGGGGTCACGTGTGTGATATGCAGGAGTTGAACTCTGAACTTCAGGAAGCTGCTCAGACAAGTCACTCTCTGATTCACTCACTATTCTCCTAAGGAAAAAAAAAAATCATCCATCACTAAAATACAATATATATAACGTATGTTCAGACCACTAGAGGGAGCTGTTCGCTCACACAGCGCTGCTGAACAGAACGATTGACGACTGTAACATTATAAATGTATTTGGGTCAATAACGGTACACTTAAGTTTTCATCCAGATCTATTACATTATTGCACATGCATTAAAAAAAAAAAGCACTTCATAAATTCAACTGAACACACTTTTTCTATAATAAACATGTTTTCATTTTCTGAAGTCATTTAGATTTTTTTAGGGACTTAGTCAAAATGTGGTCAATTAAATTATCAATTTAAAAACACAACTCCATACATTTGATGGTAGTGTATGTAACACAAAGCCCATTGGTGCATCCCAAACCACACACTTCTGCACTAATCTACACCATTTTGTAGTGTTAGTAGTTCGAGTAGTAAATTTTAGGGCTGCCCCCAACCAAAGATTTTCCTAGTCGACTAGTAGTCGTTAGTTTAAGCCATTAGTCGACTAGTCGCACGTTTATGATATTAATTTAATTACTTATATATTTTTTTGGGCGGGCATCAGAAAATGGTTTGAGTTCCAGGGCTGAGAAAGCATGTTATAAGTAACATTGCTAACACTGTTCTACATTACAGAGAAATACTAAACCGTAATAATGAGAGTAATAAGCGCACGCACGAAGCGAGCCGCAGCGACACCGGCAAAAGCGGTAATGATCCTGAATGTGTCGGAAAAACCAGCAAGCAGACTGTCCGGACATTACTTAATTTATAGAGAGAAATGCACATTAGGATTGTGCCGACAGACGATGATCTCGGGGATCGACGATGGTCAGAGTGATCCCCGATGCTTTTAACCATGTCAAGACCATATTTGCCTCATTTTCCCATTAATGTATTAAATTATTAATATTATTAATTATTATTATTAGGCTATTATTATTATCAAATTAATATTACAAATGATTTGCCCGTAGACACACAGACACTTGAAGAAACACTTTATTATATTATTAAGAACAGATGACAGAAAAGCCGTCTATGCGCATGTATGACACGCCGATACGGAGGCGTGCAGTCTCGTGGAACAAGCGCATGTAAAGGGTTCTCACTCTTTCTTTGTTTCTGTCTTCTGAACATTTTTTGCAAGAACAGTATCGTCTAAGAGTGCTGCAAATGACCTCAGACATCTCAGATCAGGAGGTGTTTTGAGTTCAGTTCACTTTATTTCCACAGAACAGTTCATTGTGAACGCAACTCTGCAGCCTATACATCTGTGATTAAAACATAAAATACAAAAACACGTTCACCTCGAACTATGATTTATATTTCAGTGATTATTATCATCATTATAATTATTACATTTATAACTGTTTTTATATCTTCATTTGTGTAATTAATTTCCGATGGCATGTTTAGATGGATACTTGTCTGATGGTAAATGGAAAGGTGGTTATTTACATTATATATCGTGAATGAGGGAACAAAACAAATGTATTCACAGATGAAGTAGGTTCTTTGCCAGAGAGATGTTGCCCTTCACAACTGTCTTTCAAAAAGTTGAACAACACACATTTTAATTGCACTTATTTTTTTCCAGTTTCATTTGAATTTTTAGTTAAAATAAATAAAAAATAAAGTTCTATGTTTGAAATCAAGGTGTCTTGCTTTATTGTGTAGGCTTAACCTTAACCCTGCTTAACGAAAATGACCCCATAGTACCACCTAGCGTCCAACCAGCACTAATACCGGTGTTCGTTGTTTTTATGTGGTTTCTTTTTTTCTGCGACCAACCGACCAATCCTCTTCTCATCAACTAACGTTTGGTCGACTATTAGGGGGCAGCACTAGCACATTTACACTGAAAATGCAACAAAAAGAAGTGTAGTTTAAGTACCCGGATGATGCACTTTTTCAACCGTAAAAACGGAGTGTGGAATGTTGGACACATCGTGCACTCGGCGCAAGCGGCTTGCCGTACATAGCGGAAGGGGTGGAGTTACCTGGCTGTGTTGCTGGTCTGACAAAACAATTGTAAATAAAGAAGAATGTAGCAGCTAGTGAAACTTCAGTGGAAACAGCACCTGACAAATGTGAGTTAAACACACCTCACACTGTGTGTGTATATGTACGTTGTTTAAGATACAAGTGTTGAACTGATGTTGGCTAACGCGCTAAAGCTAGTGGCAACACATGTATGCTTGAAACGTCACTTTCGTCAGCTGTTAAACAGTGAATGCTTGCGTGTAGTAAAAAACCATTAAGTGTTCCATTTGGGACGATACTACACTTTGAAAATTCATACACTACACATTTGAGTGCATAGTACATTTTAAAAGTGCATAGTGTGTCATTTGAGACACAGCTCATGTTCATATTTTCCAGACAGGATATTGAATTGTGAGTCATACATACCTGTTCTGGTGTTGTTTATCTGTGATTGTGCGGCTGACGGGTGGTGGTGAGCTGGGGTCACGTGTGTGACGTGCAGGGGTTGAACTCTGAACTTCAGGAAGCTGCTCAGACGAGTCACTCTCTGATTCACTCACTATTCTCCTGAGATAAAAAAAAAAAAAAAAAAGACAAATATCACTAAAATATAATATATTGTCACTGTCTGATGAAAAACACGTATCTCCACTTTTGAGATTGCCTACATTGCACTGGCTCTGGGATTTCCCTGACAATCAAAGCCATTCATGCACATACAATGTCAGGTGGGTTTACTATACCAGCCAAATACGGTTGTCAGACTTCCATCTTCACAAAACCGCAAGTGAAAGCTAATTCTGACAGCCAATTTATGCGTTGGACCCGGAAAACTGTCCACTCAACAACCGGACTAGGAATCCTAGTCACAAAACTGATTTCGATCTAAAATAATAAGCGAAAGCTGAAATTTCTCCAGAACTTAATCTACCAACTGAGTTCTGGGAACACGCCGTTTGTATCGCATCATGAAATTTGTGTACTGTTACATGCCTACAGTGACTTTCTGACAGATCCTTGAATGCGTGTCATACACACCTCCTAATGTGTTTGCGGCAGACAGATGCAGGGCTGCTATCACCCGTCTGCGGCTCAGAGACAGATGCTCCATCACTGCCAATCCTGTTCCGGCAAAACACACATGACTTTTGACAACTTCACAACATAGGATGAATCACAGCACAGGGACTGTACTGACTGGATATATTAGTAAAAACAGTGGTGTTTTGTTACCTGTCAGTCTGCATCAGTGGGGCTGGTGTGTCATGTGACACGTTGTTAACTTGTGACTCCTCCTCCTGTGGTATGATGTCATCGTCACTGTGCTGACTGTCCTCCTCCAGCACTAATCGCGAGATGGTCATGTCAGCATAACGTGATGGCGTGGAGCTGTGCTCGCCATCCTGCTTCATTACTTCGCCAACATCCAGTCTCTCACTCTGCTCACGTGGCGTCTCGGACAGAGACAGGTGCAGCTCTGGACTGGACACTCGTCTGTTCTCCTGCAGCGCCTCACTCTCCACTTCCTGCTGCAGCTGACAGAAGGGCACACTCACCCCGAACTGCTCGCTCAGTGTGCTGTACACCAGACGCAGCTGCTGCATACTCACCTGCACCGGACCTGATGGAGAGCACTCTGAACTGATGCACAGGACATAGAGCAGACATTGAGTTTAACATACACATACAACAGGCGTTTTCAAGAATCACCATTCAATTTGCATTTAATGATTACTTTCATGGTGTTGTTGACAGTCGTGGTCACTATAAACTGTTGTTTATAACAGAGTAAACACTGAGCGAACTGTCAGCCATTTTTGGGTGAACTATGACTTTATTAATACCGTAGATGTTTGACTGTTAAAATGAACATGCATAAGAGTATTGTGTGTGTGTGCACCCATGTTGAGTTGATTTGGAAGGGCTTGTCTGTTCAGGTGGTGTAGAGTACAGCTCATCACGTGACCTCACGACACACAAACCTCCCGAGCGCTGCAGCATCTGCATAAAGCAACATGTCCAGCTTCAAAATTAGAAACATTAAATGTAGTTTAAACAAAATAACCATTTAGAAGATTTTTATATCCAAGAACTAATAGTACAACATTTATTTGATGTTCCAAACATCACTATCTGGAAAGTAGTATAAATTATGTTCATCAAGTAATTTCTCTCTAACACTTTCTTGCTGCCTTTACAAATGGACTTTACTTGCTGTTTACATGGACACCAGAAAGCGGTTTATTGTGAGAAAGCTGCTTAAGACTCGTTTACATGAACCATATTCGATGATTTCTCTTAACTGCCGTATACATGCGGCTTGGACGGTCAGCAGCTTTCTCCACAGCATCGTAATTTCCCTGCGACGCTTGTGTAAATAACAACCATGGTATCGGAGAAAGACTTCCCTATTTTATTCTTCATTGCTTTGTTTAATTTTCAGATATTCCAGAGTTGTTGCCTTTCTATCACTACCTGCAGCAGAACTGTGCTACAATAGTGTGGTTTTTCCTCATGTAAAACCCTGGGATTCCCTCAATGTACGACTTCATATATGCGAACGTGAGACTGTCGAGACTTTATATTGGTGTTTATAAATGGGTATCATTTATAGTGTATCTTTTCCCACTGTACTCCAGAACTGTTGAATTCATTCTGCTGTACTGACATGACGTATGTTATCTGGTCTGTTCACACACGTGCACTCCTCAAACACTCATCAGAACGGCGCTTACGTGTCCACATAAGCTGTGTTTTTTTAAATATGATTTCCTCTGTAATTCAGCCTACAATTGTCTTTTCAGTTTTAATATGAATGCATGCAGTGTTATCCAGGTTGAAAAGAGAGAGTTTTCTAAATTATATTTTAAATTAAACTGTACTTAAGTCTCAAGCATAATAACGCATTTTTTAGCTGCCACCTGCAATTTTTTATTCCCAAATTTAAAAGCTTACCTTACACACATACAGTGTGTCATTTTACAGACAACATAAAAAAAATATATGTATGTTTCATCGTATATCTCAGGCTCCGAGTGGACTAGAAGCTCAATCTAGGATCTAGAGATCCTCAGCTTTGCAATGATATATAACAGGGCTGTCAATTGGGCAGAGAAAGTAAATTTGAATGTTGAATGAATGAATGACCATTACATTTATATAGCACTTTTCTGACACTACACTCAAAGCACTTTACACAGTGAACAGGGGGTTCTCCCAACCACCACCAGTGTGCAGCATCCACCTGGATGATGCAACGGCAGCCATCGTGCGCCAGTACAAATACCACACACCAGCTATTGGTGGTGAGGAGAGAGTGGAGTGATTGAGCCAATTAATGGATGGGGATTATTAGGAGGCCATGACTGAGAAGGGCCAATGGGGGGAATCAGCAGATTTTTAAATAGAAGTTGTTTCCTTAGTCCACAAGAGGGTGCATTAAATCCATAAACCATTCAGCACCATTATATTATTGCACAGAACATTCCTGTCCTCGCTGTTAAAAAAAACATTATATTTCAACTAATGTGCATAAAATAAATAAATAAAAAGTTTTAGTTTGTCCATATTTTCAAATGTTAAATCAAAAGTAAAATGAGGGGGAAAACGCTTCAATAGACAGTTCACATGGTGTTACACTTGCAATGATTCCTTCTAGTCCAGACTCAAGCTTCATAATAACAGTGAAATACCACATTGTTTTTTTTATTCAGTACAGTTGTATGTAGAGTAGCAATATTCCCAGATAGCAGTGGTATTCGGCTGAACTCAGTGGTGAAGCGGCTCAGACTATGAGCCCAGGCCAGGGGCTGTTCAATCAGACAAAACACAACAGACTGGAACCAAACGCGAGGATCTCGATACACACATTTCCAAGCTGAACATCTTTCCTGACAAAGCGTTTACAAAACTCATTGTTTAATCTGAGAAACACTTATAAGAGAGCAAGACGCAACGGCCAAAGACCTCCACCAACTGTAAGGGGCTCTTCATACCGAACGCTTTTGCAACCATCCATTTGTTTTTCTTTGTAAACGGAAGCTAGACGAACATTTTTGTTTCGCTTTGTATATTCAGTGTCTCGTGCAGGAGTGCTGTTTTTAGATGCTGTTTCTAGTTAAAAAGAACTTTAAAAAGCATTTCAAGACACCTGCTTTCTGTTAAACTGTATTTGTTGCGCTGCGTCTAATAACACATTTTGTCTATTATTTGTGTATAATGCTTTTTCTGATATAACACTGGATTATTTCACCATACAAGCTCACAGACAAGTAAGCAATAGCTCATTTTGAAGAAAACAACCTAAAGTAATAGCTGATGTGGAGTTTCGGCTACTTTGAGTCTTACAGATGCAGTGATTGGAGCAGACATGAGATGTTTTCTATGTTGTCTTACAGAGACCACATATCACTTTGTGATTCTTTCATTCACATATTTCTATATCATCACCTCTAGGTGGCACTCATTTGCGATGCTAAGATTTTAAAGGTGCTGTAATTGATTTTAGCCACTCTAACTTCCACAAGATTGAGCCGTTGGATTAGCCACGCCCCTTTTTTCCAAAACCCCGCATCCCAAAGACACCAAATCATATTTATTGAGACCGACATCTTGCAGAAGTAGCTGTCAAAAGCAAGAGCAGCAAAATAGCACCCTCAACTAACAACTGTCATGAAAATCATGGCATAAAAATGGCATTAAGCCTCGATAATTTGCTGCAACTACAACACTATGAGTGTGCAAAATATTACTGACAGGCAGAAAGCATCATCGTCAGTGGCCCGTGGACACATTTTTGTTTGCTGTTTACAGAGACCAGTGAGAAATCTCATGACACTTATTTCATTAATATCTTTCAGAGAGTAGGAATTATTTTTGCATACCTTTCCATGAATAACAATTGCTTACAGCACTTTTAAGGCTTCATTTTGTTATTTTTTTGTAACATAAATGCAGCAGTGATGGTATGATATGAAAAGTTAAGATTTTAAGCTTTCAGATTATACCAAATATGAGTGACTTATGTATCCGGGGACTTTTAAAATTGAAGCGTAAACTAATTAGATGCTTATGGAGTTCAAGGGGTTTATTAAGATTGTTTTGTAATGCACATATCAATGCTAACATTTAGATGGCTGATGTAGATATTCTCAATATGGCTAAATATCAATACAGGTTAATCTCTAAGATTGTTGATGTTTGGGGTCACAAAAAGAGACACTGGCTCTCGTGGAATATGTAAGGAATAACTGATGACAGCCCATTGAATTATTGAAAAATAATGCACACCACGAGGTGGTAATGCGGTCACGACGCGCAGCGGTTACCACACCTTAAGAAATCGTTCAGGGTTTTATCTCAAGACATTTTCTGGTTTTCGTCCCTAAAACGCTCTTGTGAGTGGAACTACTTACTTCCGCCACGGATACAGCATCTTGCATTGATACAGCCAGTGCCTTCATTGCTAGTTCCAAAATGTCACTTTAGAACTAGCAACGGAGGCTTGCGCTGAATCTCGGCAAGGTAGTGCGGGCGTGTGTGTGTGTGTGTGTGTGTGTGTGTGAGAGAGCGAGAGAAACCGAGAAACTGATCGGGAGTTGAATTGCTGTGTTTAAAGTGGCTCTCGTCAGGAATAACATCACTTCAAATTGCCAAAGTGTACATTTAAGTCTCAGCAGCAGTGAGTGTCGCCATTCGTTTATATAGTGTTCTTATTCTTTTCTATTTACTGCTCCCGAGAGAGTTTGTGTGAGCGCGCGAGAGAGGGGAGGGGTAGCCGACGGTGCTTTCCATTATAGCTATGTGAGGCCGATTAGGGCGAAATACACTGACACATAAAAAGTTATTTCGGATAATAGAAACCGTTGTACTGATCAAGTTGTGGGGGTGCGGCTCTATTTGTTG
Source organism: Myxocyprinus asiaticus (assembly GCF_019703515.2). Lineage (NCBI taxonomy): Eukaryota > Metazoa > Chordata > Actinopteri > Cypriniformes > Catostomidae > Myxocyprinus > Myxocyprinus asiaticus. The sequence goes on from NC_059388.1 coordinate 630,244, forward strand.
GTCGTTACTCGAGTCTCAATGTGTGTGAGCGTGTGTAAGTGCAGGAGATAAGGGAGCTCAGGGGCTTGTTTTAACCAAAATGTAAATAAATGTAGGATATTATAGACAATGTTTGATGTTCTTAACCAATTTACTTTAACCAGTGTCTTTGTTTTAATTTGTTATTTTGTTGTGGTAGCCTGTAGGGCTCTTTGAAGTAACTGAAATAATTTGGCGAAGTGATATGAAACCGTTAGGCGGTCAAGACCTGGAACTACTTCATAGCCGTGCATTTACTGGAAAATAATCGCACACCTTAGAAAGCCTGTCAACCAATCAGAATCAAGCATTCAACAGACCCGTGGTATAAATATATAAAATAAGAAGTGAATGAACAGACCGTGCTGAGGAAGGGTTGTGGGACGCTGTAGATTCGCTCGATGAAATCCAGCATGTCCTGTTTAAACTCTGTGTAAGAGCTCAACTGCAGCACTGAATGCGAGCAGCACCTCTTCCGGATCAGATTGACAAACAGCTTCCTCTAAAGATTACAAGCCCATTATGATGACACAACTGAGATCTTACACACTGTATTTCCATCAGACGCATTTACCTTTGCAGTGAAGTCCACTCCTCTGTGAAAGTGTTTGTTCAACATCTCCTCTGCTCTCTCAAACTCGCCACTCTTGATACACACTTTAATGAGCTGCAGAGGAAAACAAAGAGCAATGCACTTTATTATTTACATGGGAACTGCTGTATTGTGCACATGCTTCATGAAGTCTCTGACCATCTCAGTGATGGAGTTGTGTAGGTGTTCATGGTGTTTCTGTGGGACACTCATGTCTCTGCATAAGGACTCCAGGACATTCAGAGCAGACTCAAGAGTCAACGTGATTCCTGCACTCAAAATAAACACTGTTATTATCAACACACGACTTTTACATATTTACATGGACGTCCATCAACTCACCCAGCTTATCTCCATTATTCACCAGGGACAGAAACTGCATGAAACGCAGTTTGACAATCACCTCCTTGTTTCCATCAACAGGTCTGACCGCCAAACCTGTCATAATGAATAATTAATCAGGCTGCGCATATTAATGAGCATCATTTACATCTAGCATTCCCCTTTACAGAGTATAGTTTGTTATTATGGTACTTTCTGCTACATGCTAAGGCTCCCGCGCCCACTCACTCTCAATAATGTCCGTGAACTCCGTGAACGCGGTGTAATCTCCATTCCTAAACGCGTTGAAGGCTTTAAACACGTAAAAGTCTAAAGCCCACCTGTTCACTATCTGCTCGTCGGTGAGTTTTGGTGAATTGCTTGAAGATTCGCTCATTCTGGCGGGTTTAACACGGACGCGGTGTGACTGCTCACAGCACGCGAAAACACCTCCGAAGGGGGAGGGGCGTGGCGTCACAGCGACGTCTCTGATTGGGTCAGTGTGGCGATGACGTCACATGGTAACTAATAAATGGGAATAAATGTAACATATATTAATACATTTTTAATAAAATGGGAAGCTTGGATTTTCATTTGAAATGCAGTTTCATAACTGAGTAGTTTGTGCAGAAGAAATACTGTGGAAAATATCTTTGTTCATGAATAAATGGTTTAAAAGAGGTTTTGCTTTGGATCATGTTTAAAGATGATGGTAGTGTACTTGAGTATGAAGTATTTATGACATTGTATAATTTGAACTATGTTGTTAAAAAACTGTCAGCAAGATAAAATCACATAAGTTTTGGTGACCGAAGAAGAATTATGCCTAAACATTTAGTCTTATTGATAAAAACAAAACAAACAAACACATAAGTCAATTGCTGAAAAACATGTTAAAATAATAATTACATTTGTTTTATTGGAATTATTTTTTTTTTAAATTGTTATTTTGAATTTCTAACAAGATAAGAGAAGTACATTTAACAATACTGCATAATGTTTATCCAACAAGTCGTCTAATTGCTACTTTTGCTGATATATCTAATGTATGTGTTTTCTGTAGGATGGAGAAATAAAGTCTGAATCATTTATTATTTTATCAGTGTAAACATGTACAATCCCTTTTGAGTTCTTATTTGTATTCCTTTATAAACTGTGAGTTAATATTAACATTGAAAGATATAAGCATGTAGAAAACCAACAACTGGCTGATGACCTGAATGTGTTCTACTGTAGATTTGAAAGACCCAATCTCACACCCCACACCCACTCTGACCTTCACTTCACACAAACACCTCCTGCAACCCCCCTCCTCCCCCCTCCTGCTACTCAACCTGCACTTAAGATCTGTGAAGATGATGTGAGCCGTGACTTGTGAAAATAAAGGATAAGGAAAGCACAGGGCCCAGATGGTGTTTCACCTGCGTGTCTTCGATCCTGTGCTAACCAGCTGGCCCCCATCTTCACACAGATCTTCAATAGATCACTGGAGCAGTGTGAAGTCCCATGCTGCTTCAAACACTCAATCATTATTCCTGTCCCAAAGAAACCAAAAATCACAGGACTTAATGACTACAGACCTGTCGCCCTGACATCTGGGGTCATGAAATCATTTGAGAGACTGGTGTTGGCCCACCTGAAGAACATCACTGGACCCTTTCTAGATCCCCTTCAATTTGCTTATCGAGCAAACAGGTCTGTGGATGATGCAGTCAACATGGGATTGCATCATATTCTGCAACATCTGGACAGACCAGGGACATATGCAAGGATCCTTTTTGTGGACTTCAGTTCGACTTTCAACACCATCATCCCAGCTATACTCCAGAATAAATTACACCAACTCTCTGTTCCCTTGTCTATCTGTCAGTGGATTACCAGCTTTCTGATGGACAGGCAGCAGCTTGTGAGACAGGGGAAACTCACTTCCAACACCTGTACAATCAGCACTGGTGCCCCCATGGATGTGTGCTCTCCCCACTACTCTTCTCCCTCTACACCAATGACTGCATCGCCAAGGACCCCTCTGTCAAGCTCCTGAAGTTTGCAGACGACACTACTGTCATTGGCCTCATCCGAGATGACGATGAGTCTGCATACAGAAGGGAGGTTGAACAGCTAGGTGTCTGGTGCAGTCAAAACAACCTTGAGCTGAACACGCTCAGAACGGTGTTGAACACCCCAACACTGACCCCCCACACCATTCTAAACAGCACTGTGGCAGCAGTGGAGTCATTCAGGTTCCTGGGCACTACCATCTCACAGGACCTGAAGTGGGAGACACACATTGACTCCATTGTGAAAAAGGCCCAGCAGAGGTTTTACTTCCTTCGCCAGCTGAGGAAATTCAACCTGCCACAGGCGCTGCTGATACAGTTCTATTCAGCAGTCATTGAGTCTGTCCTCTGCACTTCAATAACTGTCTGGTTTGGTTCAGCTATGAAATCAGACATCAGAAGACTACAAAGGACAGTTCGGACTGCTGAGAGGATTATTGGTTGCCCCCTGCCCCCCCTTCAAGAACTATACACTTCCAGAGTGAGGAAAAAGGCTGGAAAAATCACTCTGGACCCCACTCACCCTGCCCACTACCCTTTTGAACTGTTGCCTTCTGGCCGACGCTTCAGAGCTCTGAGAACCAGAACCGTCAGTCACAGGAACAGTTTTTTCCCCTCAGGCTATCCATCTCATGAACAGTTAAACTTTGAGCAATAACTATGTGCAATACACAGTTTAGTCTTTTTATATTTATACAACATACCACACCTCTTCTGCCAGTACATTCCCTTGCTTTTTTATATAACAGATTTGTATATTGTACATAGGTGTATATATATTGTCCTATTGTGTATTTCCATATATATTTTATTTTATATTCACTTTTATTTTTATTCTATATTTTTGTTATTGTCTCAGTCTTGTTGTTGTATTGTACACTGGATGCTTCTGTCACCAAGACAAGTTCCTTATATGTGTAAGCATACTTGGCAATAAAGCTGATTCTGATTCTGATATATGAATGATAAGTCTTTTTAGTTGAAAAATCCCATAATGTACAATATCTTAATCTCATAATGAGTATTTGTTATTTATTTTAACTGGTGCATTTTTAGAGTATTATAAATTACACTGACATGTTTTTTATTCTTCTTTGATTGCTTGCACCCAGTGAAATTTCAAAATATGAAAGTGAAAGTGGAGATTTATAGTAAAAAAGGACTTAAATATTGATCTGTTTCTCACCCATACCTATCATATCACTTCTGAAGACATGGATTAATGCTGTCTTCACGTGCTATCGGAATTATCATAAATATGAGTTTCCCACTTGGAAGTTGCACATGAATGATCCCTCAAGTCGTAATTATGATTGGGAAAGTCTTTTGATACCCGAGTTTCTGAGGTGGGAGGAGTTGTAAACTTTCAACATGGCGGAGGAGAGTACAGTTTCTGTAGTGAATGACAGGTTTTATTTATTTTTCTAAATACAGCTAATTGTTAGCGCTTATGATTTTGGTCATATTCATTTATGTATATCAGCAACCATTTGATGCATATTGCACATTTTTACACTGTAAAAATAGCTTGTATTTGGCCAAAATGCCATTATCGTCCACAAGCTGAGTAATATTTTTTATGGTGTCAAAATAAAAGTTCCTCAAGAAATATATATGAATGAACATTTTTTTCTGACAACAAAGCACTTGAACGTGATGTACTCATAACTATAACTTCAGAAGTGGGATATAGGATAATGCCGATAGCACATGAAGGCAGCATTAAACCACTGGATTCATAAGTATTACTTTTATACTGTCTTTATGTGCTTTTTAGAGCTTCAAAGTTCTGGTCACCATTCACTTGCATTGCTTGAACCTACAGAGGTGAAATATTCTTCTAAAAACCTTCATTTGTCTGCTGCAGAAGAAAGAAAGTCATACACATCTGGGATGAGTAAATAATGAGAGAATTTTCATTTTTGGGTGAACTATCCCTTTAAAACAAACGAGTAAAAGATGAGTGGATGGGGAATCAGTGCCACGTCGGAAGAAGGGTGGAACAAACACAGGAGAAAATGCCTTTACATTCAACATGCTTTAATGCTCAAGAACAAATCAGTTTAAAACAGTAGGCTACTTCATGATGCAGCATCAGTGCTATACAGTATATCTCTTTATCAGGCAGCATTAAACTATAACAAAAGATATGATTTTATTTCTAAAGTTTCACATAGTTTAAAAGCAATAAGCAATGCAAAACACATGTTAAAAGTAAACAAACATGTTAGTCTCTATTTCGTTTCTTCAAATGTAGTAAAAACTCTTTATGTGCATAGAGTTTACAATGTGGAGAGCAAAACGCGAATCCGCCCCTTTCAGTGTATCATCCACAACGCTTCATGACGTCATGTTAACGCTGAAGGATCTTTAAAAGAACATCGGAAAGCACGGCCGCATCTGGACACGATGACTGCGAAAAACCGAAATAAGAACAATTCCCATCCGAACGACAGAAGCCCCGCACAGCAGACAGATGACGTGGCGAAGAAACCCCCAAAAGCGGAGAGTCCCAGATCCGGATCGAGCGGGCTAATAAAGTTCATATCGGCGGTATTTTATCTGGCGCTGGCGGCAGGAGCGGCGTTTGCATCCTTTTATATCCAGCAAACATTATCAGAAGTCAAACAGATGAGCGTCAGACATGAAGAATCCGCACAGAAGTGTGCAGCTGTGGCACATGAAGTGGAGCATGCGCTTCAACAGGTGATGCATTTCACTTATTCATGTTTAAACATGAACGAATGAATCTTTACTGAGAGACTTTCACACGCATCTGTGTAAAGGTGCAATCAAAATGATGAAATTAATTGAAAACAACCATGGCTGTGTAAATGAATGTGTACTCTATAATAGAGGTGGTTAATGTTTGAACATCTCCACCCAGATTACGCATAAAACTTCACAAACTAATTCAGAGGAAAATTAAGTTCCAGTTCAAATGGCAAAACCCCTAGAAACCCTCAGGAGGATGTGTTCTTCTGTGATTGGCTGAGGAGATTCTGCTTGAGTTCTTCAGGAGTTTTCCAGAAGCATCAAACGCAACAAGGATCTAGTGAAATATTTCAAAAGCAGAATATATTTATTCAAGAAGAAATTCAGCTGCGAATGAAATAAAATGCATTTGTGAGACATACAGCATGAAATGAGAAGTATAAATGCATTGGTTTATATTGTTCATACTGTCCTGTTGTTTAATAAAGCACTGTCCTGATGTCCTGATGTTGTTCAGGACACTGGAGAAGTCATAATCTGTTAAGGTCCAGAAATGTTCAGATGTGTTGAGTCAGCTGGGAAAACCTTCATACCACTCCAGAGTTCTGCTATATGATGTCTGACACATGATTAAAATCCACACAAATGGCCTTGAATGATTTGAGGAGACACTGCTGGCCAGTTTGTGTGATCACACACTTTGCATAGGGTGAGCCAGAACAACAGCATGTAAACAGTCACACTGTACGCTCTACTTGTATTCAAGAAAGAAACTCTCTCTGTACATGTATAAATAGACTTTGTTTCGTGGTTTCACCTTTTAAAAAAAGTCTTTGTTATCGTCATTAAAAAGGAATATCCCAGGATCAATGCAAGTTAAGCTCAGTCGATGGCATTTGTGGCTTAATGTTGATTACCTCTGAAAATAATTGGACTCTAAATAAGACCAACTTTTGAAGTGTTGTAGATATTCTAGATCCTTCTGAAATTTACCATTACACATCGTTGTTAAATCTCTCTCTCTGTGTCTAGATAAGGTCCGTAAAGGCATCTGTGGAGGGTTTGGAGGCAGCAGTGGTCAGTGCTAAGACTGATCTGGAAAGCACAAGCCGTGCAGTACAGAAAGGAGAAGCTGAGACCCAACGGATTGAGGAAACGTTGCAGAACCTCCAGAACAAGATCTTTCATGATCTCAGAGAAGGCATTCAGGATGTGAAGGACGCTCGGGAGAAGGACATCTCCTCGTTGGAGCGGACTCTTGAGGAGCGTCTGGCTCAGTTGAGTCGCTCCATCGCCGAGGGCGTGGCGGAGTTCGCCGGGCAGCAGAGCCAGTACAAGACTGAACTGAGTGAGCTGAAAACTCGTGTGGAGGAGCAGGAGACACCCGCATTCCTCAAGCAGGAGCTATCGTCCATCAACAGCGCTGTGACGAACCTCAACACCGCAAATGAGGTGGCCGAGGGCAACATGGCGGTGCTCAGGGAGCAGATCGCATCAGTTGGCGCCGAGCTTCAGACCAGGAACAAGGAGGTGGTGTCAGTGTCCGAGGAAATCGACACAGTGAGGTCACTCGTGCAAAGCACCGTAGGAGCCTTACGGGAGGAGGTGTCCACAGCTCGAGCCAGCATCCAGGCCGCATCAGACCAGTTTCAGACCCTCAACGACAAGCAGGACCAGTCCAACGAGGCACTTCAGAGCCTGGAGACTGAACTCAGAGCCGAACTACTCAAGGTGGAGAAAAGAGGAGATGACATGGAGGTCCGAGTGAAGTCTGTGGAGGACAGCGAGGAGCTCTTGGCATCTTCATTATCAGAGCAGATGATTAGAGTGGACGCTCTTGTGTTCAAGTATGAATCTCATGAGAGCTTGCTGACCGACTACAAGACAGCATCCGAGAAGGACAGACAGACCTTGAGAGATGATTTGAAAGGGTTTAAGAGCAGTCTGGAGGAGCTTCAGACGAGTGTATCGGCTCTAGATGAGATCCAGGTGAGACTAGAGGCTGTGGAACAGAGGCTGGAAGGACCACCGCAAGAACTTGAAAGCACCACAGAGAGTTCGTATGAACAACTAGATGGACATGAACAAGAATGAGATGAGCTATAGGAAAAGGAGTAATTCATGATGGGGAATTGCTGTGGGTGGTAGAAATGTGAAAATGAATCCATAATGAGATCTTATGAGCTTCTTATAAGAAGGATGAATTTGTGAACTGCTGTTTCTTCTATCTACAATTTGCACTGCATTGTAGTTTTTCTCTGTTCAGTTTTTCAATAATCCAAATGCAGTTTCTGAATGTATCACAATTGCAGTTGTTTTCCATTAAAAAGTTAAAAACCTTTAAAACTAATGTGTGAATATCATTACCTAATCAAATTAGAATAAAATATCTGTATAAATTATACATTTCTGTATATAATTACATTTATTAGTACAATTTCCTTTATGTAATTGGAGAGCAAGTCATTCAATATGTAACTTAAAAATGTTAAAATTAAGTAATTTTTTTTTTAGATAAATGTTTACAAGAACTGTAATAAAACAATGATTTCATTATTCTGTTCACATGCTACACAATACAGGATATTCTGATAAAGATGGGTAAAGAGATGATCACTTCCATGTTCTTCACACAAATGTACCTTTTTATTTGATTTTCCCTTAATTTGATCACAATAATGACAACCATGATATGTTAACTCTGCCACAGATATCCATCCATTCATTTTCTATAGCCACTGCCCCTATGCAGGGTCACACTAGGTGCTGGAGCCTATCCCAGCTACCTTGGGCAAAGGCAGGACTCGAACCCAGGACCTTCTTGTTGTGGTTTGACAGTGTTAGCTACTGATTCTCCATGCCGCGCCTTCATAGAAATTGTAAAGAAATTGTTTGGGATTTTAGATAAAGTCTCTCATTTGAAGTAGATCTTGTTAAATCTTAGTCGCCAGCACATCAGAAAAACAAAATGGCCACGTATTTAGTCAACACAGGCAGATCTTCTTGTCTGACTGTGGTATCAATTTAGAAGATGGATCTTAAAATCATCCTGTAGTCTCAATTCATTCTTAGTTGAGGTTAACAGATTAATCCAAAATAATTCTTTGATACATACATTTATTTTTCCAGTCATGTTGGCTGTTTTGTCTCAAGAATCGCCTTGCAAAACACTTGCCTTAAAATATAGTCCTTAATCTAAACATTCTTCTGCCTGATATTAACTTATCTGGTTAAGTAGTGTGTTTGAGATTTGTCTAGTTTTTGCTGTTCATGTAAAATGTACCATTGATACTCCACCTAAAAATGTAGTAGTTCAGATAGTTTGTCATATGAATAATACTAATATGTCTGTTTTAGATCAGTCTTTCAGTGATTGGGTTGGCAAACATCAAGAATACCAAAGGATGTCTAATTAGTTCATTATTTTGTTGACACAGTAAAGAGTTTTACTGATTGCTACATGTCTTTACCTAAGCCACATATAAATATGTCATTACCGTTTGACCTTTGAGAGGTCACATATTGACAGTAAGTCCAGAGATTGCACTCACAAAGCAATTCAAATGGTCTGTTCTAGTTCTTGAATGTAATAAAATCACACGTACAAAAAAGTATCTTAGTGCCATGGTACGTAATGCCATGTTGTTGTTTTATTTTTTTGGACATGTACCATTGAAAAAATGTGCTATTCTCTGAAGTAATAAATACCATGGTACAGTTTATGACTTTCAGTACCAACGTACAATGGTATTACCATCTGATACCATTGTACCATGGTACTGCCACACTACTTCTAAAAATATTGCTTGTATCAAGAGTTTAGTTTCAAATTTTATTTAGGACACTTAGGAATAAATTATTCACAAATGCTTACAAAAATCATATGATTTTTATGATTTAACATAATTTGACAGTGTATTCCAGGAGTGACATTTTTATCTCAATGCACAACTGATTCAAACGTTATTAGAACATGACTAAATCTGAGGTTCTCAAACTTGGGTCGCGACTCTATTTTGGTAAACAAATTTGGATCGCTGTTCGTAATCGAGGGCTTAAGCGCGAGACTTGGCAAAACACAGGGCTATCGAGACTAAGTTGGACTTCTTTTAACTATACACATCATTATGAGATACTGAAACTATGGGTGTGGTAGGGTGGGTTGCAAACATTTTGTAACATTAAGAATGGGTTGCAGACAAAAAGGTTGAGAACCCCTGGACTAAACTCTTTATTGAACAGCACATGCTTTTAAGGTGTCAGTTGGTCATACTGGTCCAATGTCTCACGTTTCGTTTCTGTAAAGTCTTCCAGATGCTGGCTCAAGTCAACATGTGCTATACGGTTAGCTAAACTTTTAATCTGTGCAATTTCTCCTTCGGTTTTCATCATATCTTCAGCCAGATGACCGATCCTCAGTGTCAGGTCTGCTAGTTTTGGTTCTATTATGGCAAAGTCTTGTCTGATAGTGAGGACTTTGGGCTTCAGGTCACCTGCAAAGGTTGTCATCTTTAACAGCTTGGCCTGACTGCTCTCGATCACCAAGATTCGTTCAGAAAGTTTTCTGTTGGCCGTGAAAAGCTCTTGAATGAATTTGCCTATCTGATCTAATCTCTGAGCATTCCTTTCTGTGGAGCTCTTCAGACTGGAAACACGGTCGATGCTACTCACCAGCAGATCGCCAATGCGTTTGACCATGAGCTTCTCAGCCTGAGTGACCTTCTCCTCTAGGGTGTTTGTCTGGCTAAGAAGCTCGTCGACCTCACTCTCCAGTCCACCCATGCGCCTCACATCTGTACGGATAGAGGCTACCTTAGACACCACATCACTGGAGATCACCGCAGTTCTGTTCTCCATGCGCTCCACAGCCTGAATGAGATCAGTCAGGTTTTCCTGGAGTTGCTGCCGTTGTCCAGTAAGGCTTGAGAAGATCTGCTTCAGTTGAGTGACCTCCACATCCAAACTCTCCAACTGGGAGATGGGTGATGTTTTCTCCATACTGGACATCAGTGTCTGAACACTCTCACACTAGAGAATTACACAGAAAAGGGAGGACACGAGATTTAGAGTAGGTACTTCAGACACAAAGAGGTCCAGAAGGGATGACTTAGGCCAGAAACATACACAAGTACGCAAATACAGATGTGAATACTTGGCCAGAACATTGCAAGTGCGCACTCCCATTGAACTTACTTTACATGCGTTACAGCAATGATGAGGTGGTAACAAATCCCAACGGGGCAATGAAGCTTCCTTCAAATGTGACATTAAACCAGATAGGTTATTATTCAGCTAGCTATAAACATCAACAGTTTAATTAAGTCACTCTGAAAGATTCTCTTTAAACTGTTTCTTCATGATAGTTGTTGTTGACCAGAAAGAGAAAACTGACCATAGAAGTTTACACTAACGTCTACTATAGTACCCCTTACGGCAATACAGAGAATGCAACGCATACTGTACTTGCGTTGCATCATGAATTGCACTCGGACACATTATGGAACACAACAACACACTAGAAGCATTCTCGTTCATGTTTTGGTCCTTTCAATCCTTCTGAGAGGTTAATGTGCACTCATCTCATAAGTACAATCATTCTTAATCAAAAATGTGCATTCAGTGACATGCAGTCTAATTTACAGCTTGACAATTTGACCAAGTTAATCAAAGGTAAAAATTATTCCATCTTTGTGTTTTATTGAAACAATATCTAGTACACAAAATACTATACCAAATCCAGGGCAAGAGTCAACATGAATCAAATCAAAGACAACATCCAAAAGAGAGAAGCCATATATGGAAAGGATAACAAGATAAGTTAAAGAAATGCTGAGAATTACAGCTGAGAAACAATACTTGACTGTATTTGAGGCGAGTATATATCCACCCAAAGGATTCAATCTGATACAGGTCAAATATATTAGACATGAGGACTGGAGGTCATGACCTCTGGCAAGTTGTGGGAGTTGCAGGTATGCATCTGACTAGATGTGAAATGACAATCTTTGGCACAAAAATGATAACAGTCAATGGAGTTTGCCTTAGCTTCCTTGTGTTTAGTGCAAATTTTAGAAACTGGATAAAGCCCATATCAAATGTAAAATGGACATTTGGTTAACAACATCTTCCCTGCAGTGCAGCCAAGGTTCATTTCAGAGGCAGAGCAAGGTATTACATTTTGATTAAAGATTATGAAGACAAACATAACGTGCAATGATGAATTGTGCACAATATAACCAGGAACATTAAATCAATAATCGGTTGAGGGGGAACAGATTAAAACACATGCTTTAAGAACCAACGACTTGTGAAAGTGTGAATCAGTTGTGGGCTTCAGAATTATCGTTGTGGTTCTTTGTATTAGATTTGTGTAATCAATATTATTTTTGTAAATTAGGTGTTGTAGTGATCTGTAACTACATCACTATTACATATTAAAGACAAATCTAAACTTTAAATTCAAGTAAAAGTGAAATAACAACTGTAATGAACAAAAATGAGTAATCATGTTACAGTAGATAGAGACACATAAATCTAGTTTGTTAATCTTCACTGAATCATGAAGTGCCCTTAGAGGACAGGGAGGCAAATTCTTTTCTGAAATAGTTTTGTATTCCCTCACAATACCTTTATTCATCACTTATTACATTTTTTGATAATGGTTTTACTACAGTAACCATATTTGAACCATGTTTGTGGTAAAACCATAGTGACCATGTTTTTTTGGCAGAATGATTATAATCTGTATTACCAATGTTTTGGTTTTCCTGTATTACTACGGTTTCAACACGGATGGTTAAAATATGGTTACTGTTGTAAAACCATGGTAAATTTCGTGGCTACTATGGTTTTTTCTACAATTACCATAGTTCAACCATGGTTTCTGCAGGAAAACCATGGTTATTTTTTGTAAGGGATGGATAAAGGTATTGTGAGGAGTGCAAAACTATTGCGAGGAAACAAACCTATTGCAATGAAGCGCAAAACTTATTGCGAGGGAAATCAAACTACTGTGAGGAAATGTAAAACTATTGCGAGGGAACACAAAACTATTTCAGAAAATAAATCCCCTCCCTATCCTCTAAGGAGCTCTGTAGAATCACAATATCTGACGGTTTCTGTAAAATCTGCTTCTAGTTTTTACAGGTTACAGTATTCATCACCATGTCCTGTGATTACAGTCACCTCTGACATCTGAAACAGTCCCTACACATCATTCTTCTCTGAGGTCCATTTTATCGTCCACATTCCCAGAGTCCAAATCTCTGTTCTCCTGTTTAGCCTCCTCTTGGGGCAGTTCTCTCATATGACTGTGAACTTCCTGCGAGGTGTTGAAGACCTGTTTGACTTCGAGAACCACTGACGAGGTCTTCAACATCTCATCCTCAGTTCTCTGCACCTGCAACGTCAGCTCCTGCAGCCTCGTCTCAGTCGCACTGAACTGCGCTCGGAGTCTGAGCATTGACCGCACTGACTCCTCTACGGCAGGGAGTTGTGTCTCCCACTGCTGTGCACGAGGGGTTACCTTCTCCAGCCTTTTCTGAAGCTCATCACCAGATTTGTAGAGGAGTTTGATCTGCTCCTGAAGTTTAGAAACCTGTCTGGAATTCCAGTCTAAATTATCCTGAACGTGTTTAGCGTCCTCCTCCTCAGTGCGGTCCAAAACACGCGTGTTCCTCTTCGTACCATCTTCCACTTCCTGCAGACGCTCGGTCAGAATGTGCAGACGTGCGTCTACATCGTTGACGTGTTCTGTTATGCGTGCGTGTACAGACCGTGACTCCGTTTTTAACGTGTTTAGGTCAGTGGTTACAGCTGCGAGTTTTCTCTGCCACACTTCAGTTATATTACGTAAGCGATTGTTTATAGTTTGATAATGGAGCACAGACGCCTCCTGCTCCTCCTGCAGCACTGTGGTGGTGTTGTGGATGAAGGTGATGACCTGTTGCAGCTTGGTTACCATGGTATCAGCGGTCAGAAGTCCATCATAATCGTCCACAGACGCTTGCAGCTGCTTCCACAACAGAGAAAATTATGATTTTGGTGCAAGTCTGTGGTATTGTGCAGTATATATATTGTATACTGCATACTATTGTTTTAAACAGTATGCAACAATAAACATTGAACACACACATTGCTGTCATGTGACTTCATTTCATGGCATGTTTAATTCAGCGAATGGCGTCCAGTTTTTAGTTACATTTTGTGTAAAAATGTCTTCACTTTTGGCTGTGCAATCAAAAGTGATTATTTCTTGACACAAATATTTGGAATGCCTAATTCGCAATGCGCTCTAAGTCCTCGTGGTGGCGTAGTGACTCGCCTCAATGCGGGTGGCGGAGGACGAATCTCAGTTGCCTCCACGTCTGAGACCGTCAATCCGTTCATTTTATCACGTGACTTGTTGAGCGCGTTACCGCGGATATGTAGCGCGTGTGGAGGCTTCACGCTATTCTCCACCGAAGAAAATCAAACATCAGAATGAAAACATGAATAAGAGATATTTCTGTAGGTCAGTAATAAAACACGCTTGAATGATACAAACCTTTTCTGACACTTGAGACATCTGTGCTTCCAGGTCCAGGATTATATTGCTCTTTTTATACAAATCATCATATTTCTCTCTCAGATCTGCTAACCTTGCGTCCTGTTGAAAAAGAAACCTGTGGAAGAAACAGCTTTGATGAACACAACACAGAGAAATGATCTAAACCTTTAATTAAGAGTAAACTCACCACATCATTAAGACAGAAACACACAGAGACATGACAAGCATTGTGCTCTTCATATCTGAAGAGTTTTTATCCACTTTCTGCCTCCAATCCTCATGTTCAGTCCTTCTGTCTTTGTTGTCTAAAGTCTTTTTTCGTTGTTTAATTTCACTGTTCTGCATGTTTGAACCGCAGCACCTCAATATGAACTAATACTCCTCAGAATGTGCAGATATTTAAGAAAGAAACGTCATTCTCTGTTATATTGTCAAAGTTTCTCGTCAGTTAAACTCGCCACGCAGCAGCACAGAAATACCAGTCTTACGTCAATGTGGGCGGGGTTAGAGGTCTGAAAGTCGTCTTTGATTGGTCAGGTGCAATGGGTCTAAAAAATAATTCTCCTGTTTTACCTTTTAATTATGTATTTGTACTTTTATGTCTCTTTAAGTTTGTCAGAGTCATAAATCAGGTGTGAATTATTATCCTGACCGCTGATGAAAGCAGTTAGTTGACGGCGATGTCACATGAAATCTGTTACATTTCACATCGCTCCTCAGAATGGACCAATCACAGTCGGTTGTTGTTTCCCGCGTAAGACATTTAGTTTAATTGTATTTCAGTATGAGTGATTAGAATGAATAGATGACGGGTTTATTCAAATATGTCTGTAATGACACAAAAAGTCCAGAAATGTGAATGTGACTCAATGAAGGATTGTATGAGCCGTCACGCGCAGTGTGCAATCAGCTGCCAAAAGTGCGAGAAATTATTACATATCAAATCATGCAACATTAAATTCTGTTATAGTTCTACCAAAAAAAAAAAAAAAGTCTTTCTGAGTAGAGGCCTCTTGTAATGCCAAATATAAATTGTATCTATTGACGTAATTCCTACATATCTACATATTTTACATTTCCTATTGCCACTAAATTTAAAGAGGTACACTTTAAACTGATAAATGACATAACAAATTTTTAAGGGAAAGGGTTTAATGTTGTATCTTGTTTGTATCACCAGTAATTCAATGTGATGATGTTTCCCTGTGGCTTATTGAAGTACCACATTCATCAGATCTGGAAGTAAAAGTGAGTTAAATTTACTCAATATTACGTCATGAAGTTAAGTAGATTTTACTTCATTTTATACCATTAAAATTTATTTTAAAAATGTTAAGTCTTTGCACAGTTTAAATAAATCTTACTAGTCATTTTTTTCTTGTCTATGTTATCATATTGCAATAACTATGAAATGTGTTTATATATTATGAAAGATTCAAAATAATACAAGGTTAGTTGCTTAACAAGTCTGTTCTTTATTGAATTAAACAAGTTAACTAAATAAATCAGCCGCCAGCTGAAGGGAAATTCTGACCCTTCATAAATGTTCATAAAAAACACAAAGTAACAAGGAGCCATCAATGACAATGCTTCTGCAAAAGTGTTGTATTTACTGCTAGATTCTTCATGTTTACAGTAACTAAAATCACTGAAAGTGATCCCAGATAAACACTGTGATGAGCCGTTCTCATAGTTAATATCATAAGCAGCTGTTGAGTAAACTTCAGCACTATCTATATCTACTATATCTCTCGCTAGATACAAATATCCCTTTTGCTTTAAACAATCAGAACTGCAATATTGTGCAGTGTTTTTGATCACTATTGCACTTAATTTATCTTATGATATTTTTGTAGGCAATAAGCTGTAGCTGAAATAGTGCACTTTGACAAACAGCAATGAGTGCAAACATTTGACTTCAAATAAAGAGATTTTTGGCCTTTTTAAGTGATGCAAGAGCAAAACTAATGCCATTTGATCCATTCTAGTCCATCTTAAATAATTACCAACAAAACTCAAACAACTACACAGAAGTAAATAAATGCAGCAGAAAATAAATTGACCTCAACGCCCAACTAACCAAAAGTGCCCCACATGCCAAAGCAATGAATTCATAAGCAATAAACTTTCAATAATCAATTGAGCACAGCAGAGTTCATATGTAAACCAGCCGCTGCAGTAAATCTTCATAAAGCTGCATATGTGCATTCAATGATTATAATGCAATTATAACTACATTCATCACTCATTCAGTTGTAGTGTCTGTGATGTGAATCCTTCAACAGCTCACGTACTGTAACGATCCTGCAGTGATATAAACAAAAACAGTGATTAATGCTCATATATTGAACATGCATGAAATCATTGATCAGAAAACAACAACAAAAGATGCTGATGTTTCAGATCTGGAAGAAAGTTATCCGAAAACAATGAGTTGGACATTTTGTGGTGCTGTATGGCAAAATACAATCCCGTTTCAATTGTTAATTTAGACAAAAATATTTAATCAGTTGAGGAAAAACAAATATTCGACATAACAGGGAATAAATGGACATAATTAGTTCAAATTAATGGTGTAATTATTTTTTTATTGGACTCATTAAATTTCCATGAAGTTATCTGAGGTTTAGGGACAAGCCACAAGAAATGAAAGAAAACGTATTGGTCAATGTCTTCACACAGAGTGAAATCTTACTTGTTTAAAATCCTCCCGTTTAAACATCAGATATGTTCTGATTGTCTGTGATTGTCACGTTCAGTGTGTACAGACACAGGCCAAAAAGCTACAATGAACTAAAATAACATAAAAAATACATACGAAAAGAAGTATATATAAGTAAGAATAAGCTTAAAGGGTGTGTGAATGTGATGAAAACAGACCTGTATAGATGTCACGACTCCGCTGGCCATGACCGACAGTTTTCCCGCCACAGATCTCACGCCGCTCTTAAACTGCATCATGTCTGGTACATTGGGCAAAACGTTACTCAGCCTGTACGAGCTGCTGGACGCTGACATAAAGACAAAATCAATACAACACCCGACATGAATATCCAGTAAAACCTGTTTATTATTCAGCTGTAGTGTCTGAATCGTCTTTCTGAGGTGGATGAACTTCTGGTTTTGAGTTACCAGTGTTTCGGATTACATGTATTCTATATTATGTAATTAGATTACAAAATCAAGTACTTGTACAAGTACTTAGCAATGTTTTGTTTGTTTTGTTAACAGTTCTTATGTTTTTTGTCTTGGATGTTGTCTGCCTTATTGTCTACGACAGACAAACACTTTTGGACATTGATTCAGCGATCTCACACCGAAAACCGGACTACACATTCCTCAATGCCGACCCGCTGTTTACAAACACGCAAGCGGAGCCCTTTGTCTGGGCAGCACGGCCGCGGAAACGCAGGAGGAAAAGGGGAAACAGAGCCGGCGTTCTCATCAGAGTAAGACGCCGCACAAATCGAACCCCGCTACCCACTATTCTACTGGCAAATGTTCAGTCTCTGGATAACAAGCTCTGCGAGCTGAAAGCGCGGATCTCTTTCCAATGAGAGATAAGGGACTGCTGCATTATCTGCCTAACAGAAACTTGGATGTCTGCGGAGATTCCAGACTCAGCCATTGAACCCGCGGGGTTCTCCATGCACCGAGCGGACAGAGCGAAAGACCTCTCAGGTAAAACTAGAGGAGGTGGTGTATGTTTTATGATCAACAAATCCTGGTGTGATCAGAGGAACGTACATTCTATCAAGTCATTCTGTTCTCCTGATCTGGAATTTCTCATGCTTCTGTGTCGACCATTCTGGCTACCGAGGGAATTCACAGCGGTCATTATCACTGCTGTGTACATTCCCCCACAAGCCGACACAGACCGGGCAATCAAGGAACTGTATGGGACAATAAGCAAGCAGGAAACCGCGCACCCTGAAGCCGCATTCATTGTGACCGGGGACTTTAATAAAGTCAGTTTAAAATCAGTCGCACCAAAATATCACCAGCACATTAGTTTCAACACACGAGGGGACCGGGTTTTGGACCATTGCTACTCTCCGTTCCGGGATGGCTACAAATCCCTCCCCCGCCCACCAGTTGGCAAATCGGACCACTCTTCCATTCTGCTTCTGCCCGCTTACAGGCAGAAATTGAAACAGGAAGCACCCACCCTCAGAACGATCCAGTGCTGGTCGGACCAATCAGACTCTATGCTACAAGACTGTTTTGATCACACGGGCTGGGAGATGTTCCGGTCCGCCTCTGATGACGACATCGAGCTTTACGCTGATAGCGTAATGTGTTTCATCAGAACGTGCGTAGAGGAAGTGATTCCGACCAGAACTGTACGAATCTATCGGAATCAGAAGCCATGGATCAATAGCGATGTTCGCGCGGCACTTAATGTGTGGACCTCCGCTTTTAATTCCGGGAACGCGGAGGAGCATAAACAAGCCAGTTATGCCCTCCGAAAAACTATCAAAACAGCAAAACACCAGTACAGGAGCAAGATTGAAGGACAGTTTAACACCACCAACTCTAGAAGCATGTGGCAGGGAATTAACATCATCACGGACTTTAAAGGGAATAAAAACTCCGCCATGAACACCGCTGCCTCTCTACCGGATGAGCTAAATACTTTTAATGCTCGTTTCGAGGGAAATAACACCGCCCTCGCGGAGAGAGCTCTCGCGGCTGAAGCTACAGAGGTTAGTTCACTCTCCGTCTCTGTAGCGGATGTAACCCAATCCTTCCGACGGGTGAATATCCGCAAAGCCGCGGGCCCAGACGGCATTCCGGGCTGCGTCATCAGAGCGTGCGCGAACCAGCTGGCTGGTGTTTTTACGGACATTTTCAACCTTTCCCTCTCTTTGTCTGTAGTGCCCACATGCTTTAAAACATCCACCATTGTGCCTGTTCCAAAACAATCAAAAATAACTTGTTTAAATGACTGGCGTCCTGTTGCTCTGACCTCCATCATCAGCAAATGTTTTGAGAGACTAATCAGAGATTACATCTGCTCTGTATTGCCACTCAATCTTGACCCGCTGCAGTTTGCTTACCGCAACAACCGCTCCACTGATGATGCCATTGCATCTACAATACACACTGCTCTCTCCCACCTGGAAAAAAAGAACACTTATGTGAGAATGCTGTTTGTAGACTACAGCTCATCATTTAACACCATAGTGCCCTCCAAGCTTGATGTGAAACTCCGGGCTCTGGGCTTAAACAGCTCGCTGTGCAGCTGGATCCTGGACTTCCTGTCAAGCAGACGCCAGGTGGTTAGAATAGGCAGCAACATCTCCACATCACTGACCCTCAACACTGGAGCCCCGCAGGGCTGTGTTCTCAGCCCACTACTGTATTCCTTGTACACACATGACTGTGTGGCAACACATAGCTCCAATGCCATCATTAAGTTTGCTGATGACATGACGGTGGTAGGTCTGATCACTGACAATGATGAAACAGCCTACAGAGAGGAGGTGCACACTCTGACACACTGGTGTCAGGAGCACAACCTCTCCCTCAACGTCAGTAAGACAATGGAGCTTGTGGTGGACTTCAGAAGAAAGGACAGAGAACACAGTCCCATCACCATCAATGGAGCACCAGTGGAGAGAGTCAGCAGCTTCAAGTTCCTGGGTGTCCACATCACTGAGGAACTCACATGGTCCATCCACACTGAAGTCGTTGTGAAGAAGGCTCATCAGCGCCTCTTCTTCCTGAGACAGCTGAGGAAGTTTGGAATGAACCGCCACATCCTCACACGGTTCTACACCTGCACTGTGGAGAGCATCCTGACTGGCTGTATCTCCGCCTGGTACGGCAATAGCACCGCCCACAACCGCAAAGCACTGCAAAGGGTGGTGCGAACTGCCAAACACATCATCGGAGGTGAGCTTCCCTCCCTCCAGGAAATATATACAAGGCGGTGTGTGAAAAAAGCTCGGAGGATCATCAGAGACTCCAGCCACCCGAGCCATGGGCTGTTCTCACTGCTACCATCAGGTAGGCGGTATCGCAGCATCAGGACCCGCACCAGCCGACTCCATGACAGCTTCTTCCCCCAAGCAATCAGACTTCTGAACTCTTGATCTCCCACGATCAAAATACATCAGCCCTGCACTTTATTACTCTTTTATCTCACACCGGACTGTCATAAATTATATTACTGTTATTATATTATGTTCTCTCTTAACAACTGACTATCAACCGACAGCCTGAATGTCAATACAGTACAATACTGTACATTCTATATATATATATTTATTTTTTATTTTTATTTTTAATCTTTATTGAATAATGTGTATCTATATAGTAAAAAAATAAAAAAAACAGCGTATTGTATACTGTACAGTGTATGGTATTATTTGTATATTGTTGAGTGTAATTATGTGTATAACAGATGTTTAAATTGCGTTGTGTTAATTTGATGTTATTGTAAATTGGTATATGTCTCATCACTGTCACGACTGCTATGTTGATCGGAACTGCACCCAAGAATTTCACACACCATTGCACTTGTGTATATGGCTGTGTGACAATAAAGTGATTTGATTTGATTTGATTTGTAATTAGATTACCTCACATTTTAAATGGATTACATGATTACATTTTTTGATTAAAAAAAATAGTCCTATTCCTAATTTCAGAAAATGAACAATAGTGTTTGTTTTTCATGAGCCTTTGGTTTCACACAGCGACTGACAAATGAGTTTCTTTTTGATTTAATCAATGAATAAAATTAATATTTACATTTTCATCACAATATGTAGGGAGTAATCCAGAAGTAATCAGATTTAATGACCTAAAAGTTTATTTAGTATAATTACTAATTACACTTTGTAATTAGTACCAGATTACATTTCAGAAGTTTAATCACTTTACATAGCATCCCGTGTGCATATTGTACAAAAGTTACAAGGTTTACTGGATTTTGAATATGCAGTGGCAAGAAAAACTATTTGAACCCTTTGGTTTTTTTGCATTATTTGGTCATAAAATGTGATCTCATCTTCATCAAAGTCACAATTATAGACAAACAAAATGTGCTTAAGATAATCTCATTAAACATTCACAGTGATGTGGAAAAAGCAAGTGAACCCTTGGATTTATTAACTGGTTGATCCTGCTTTGGCAGCAATAATCTCAACCAAGCGTTTTCGGTAGCTGCAGATTAGACCTGCACAACGTTCAGAAGGAATTTTGGACCATTCTTCCTTACAGAACTGCTTCAGCTCAGCCATATTCTTAGGATGTCTGGTTATAATGGCTCTCTTGAGGTCATTCCACAGCATCTCTATTGGGTAAAGGTGTGCGCTCTGACTGGGACACTCCAAAAGGTGGTGTAACAAATTCCTTAGTTCCAGGGAAGGAGGAAGTGGGAGACGGCGTATTGCGTTCCAATGAAACAGTTCTTTATTTTTACTTTAATTGGCCACAGCCATCTGGCCCCTGGCCTGTGGACCACCTCGAATTTAAAGGGCTGAAGTGCCAGATGCCAACGAGTGATCCGTGCGTTGGTATCCTTCATGCGGTGAAGCCATTGGAGCAAGGCGTGATCCGAACAGAGGGTGAAGGCCCTCCCAAGCAGGTAGTATCGGAGGGTGAGGACTGGCCATTTGATAGCCAGGCACACTTTTTCTATCGTGCTGTACTTCGTCTCTCGCACCGAGAGCTTCCGACTAATGTACAGCACAGGGCACTGCTCTGCCTCCACTACCTGGGATAGTACAGTCCTCAACCCCCTGTCCAATGCATCCATCTGTAACAAAAAAGGGAGAGAGAGAAGTCAGGGGAATGCAAGAGTGGCCCACCACAGAGTGCAGCTTTCACTTGTGTAAACGCCTGTTGGCACGGCTCCGTCCACTGGACCAGGTCTGGTGTTCCCTTTTTAGTGAGATCAGTCAGCGGGCTGGTGACATCTGAATATTTAGGTACAAACCTACGATAATAGCCAGCCAGCCCCAGGAACTGTCTAACCTCCTTTTTGGTCTTGGGTCTCGGACAAGCCACAATAGCTGCTGTTTTATCAATTTGGGAACTCACTTGTCCATGACCCAAGTGAAAACCCAGATACCGTACTTCCACCCATCCAATTGCACACTTCCTCGGATTCGCTGTGAGTCCCGCCCGTCTCAGCGATCTCAGGACAGCCCTCAGATGCTGGATATGCAGCGTGCGGGTGGAGAATTTGTTCATGAGTCATTGAAATGTAGCCGGGGACCCAAACAAACTTAACAGAAGGGTAACGAATTGGTGTAAGCCAAATGGAGTGGAAAAAGCCGTTTTTTCTCAGGACATGGGAGTCAAGGGGATCTGCCAATAACCCTTCGTTAAATCCAGTGTCAAATAAAAAATGAGCCACACCTAACCGATCGAGCATTTCGTCAATGCCCAAAACCGGACCTTCCAGTCAGATTTTGGTACCAAAACCACCGGACTGGCCCAGTCACTGTGGGACTCCTCGATCACACCCATATCGAGCATGGGCGTGAGTTCTTCCCGGACCACTTTTTTTTTGTGTTCCAGTAACAGATGGGGTGGGAATGTACCACCACTCCTGGAGTCGTGTCATTGTGGTGTTCTATGAGGTTCATACGACTGGGTAGAGATGAAAACATGTCGGAAAACTCCTTTTGCAACCTGGCAACCTCACTGGCTTGGGACGGTGAGAGGTGGTCTCCACAGGGAACAGGGGTGGTTTGATGGGGTTTTTGATTCCACATCCGGACCTAACTCTGCCCTCTCTGGGATGACCATTGCCAAAGCCATGGGTACCACCTCTCTCCATGGCTTTAGGAGATTCAGATGATAAATTTGCCGTGCTATGCCTCTATCTGCTCGTTTTACCTCATAGTCGACTTCCCTAACTCGCAGTGTGACCTCAAAAGGCCCTTGCTACTTGGCTAACAATTTAGAGCTCAATGTGGGTAATAACATCTCCTTGTGAGAATTCCTGTAGCTGAGTGCCCCGTTATACAGCCGGGACTGTCATTCCTGGGCCTGGAGCAAATTCTCCTGTGTTAGTTGCCCCATTGTGTGGAGTTTTGCTCTCAGGTCCAGAACATATTGAATTTTGTTCTTACTCTCTGAAGGTCCCGCCTCCCAATTTTCCCTCAGAACATCTAGGATGCCCCGAGGCTTGTGGCCATAAAGTAATTAAAAGGGGGAAACCCCGTGGAGGCTTGTGGGACCTCTTGTACTGCAAATAACAGGGGTTCTAGCCAATAATCCCAATTTCACGTGTCTTCGTGTATGAACTTTCGAACTATATTTTTAAGGGTCCAATTAAATCCCTGACCAGGCTATCCATCTGAGGATGGTAAACACTGGTGCGGAATGATTTAATCCCCAGTAGTTCATAAAGTTCAGAGTGTACGTGACATAAACGAGGTGCCCTGATCAGTTAGGATCTCTTTCGGGATCCCAACTCGGGAGATAATTTTAAAGAGTGCCTCCGCAACACTGCATGCTGAAATGTTGTGCAGGGGCACTGCTTCAGGGTTTTGTGTTGCGTAATCCAACAAGACTAATACAAAGCAATGCCCCCGTGCCATCCATTCTAATGGCCCGATGAGGTTCGTGCCAATTCTTTCAAAGGGGACCTCGATCAACGGAAGAGGGCGAAATGGCGCTTTTGGAGTGGCAGGTGGATTCACCAACTGCACACCACCTGTGTACATCCCCTGAAATGCCCGGCAAATAGAAATGGGCCAAGAGATGGTTCAGTGTCTTATCTTGCCCTAAATGTCCCGCTATCGGATTATAATGAGCCGCCTGGAAAACCATTTCCCAGCGGCTTTTCGGAACTAACATATTCTTTTGTTTGGGCATCCTGCGTCACCCGATACAACCGGTCTTTAATAATTGAAAATTAGGGGTAGGAAAGCGCAAAGCGCAAAGCTGGGCTGAAGCTGTTGACCATCAATTACTCTCACTTGGTCAAAGGCATGCCTGAAAGACTCGTCACTTATCTGTGAGGGACTCCGCAACACTGTATCAAATCCCTTAGTTCCAAGGAAGGAGGAAGCGAGAGACGGCGTACTGCATTCCAGTGAAACAGTTCTTTATTTGTAGGTTATTCTTGTTGCTTTTTAGCAACACATTCTGGACACAGGCACACAAACACAGGCAGTTCAAACACGACTCTCTCTCTCTCGTCTGCTGCCATCTCCTCCGTTTTTATCTCCACCACAGCTCGCTGGAAACACAAACAGGTGTTAGCACAGGCGTAAATCCTCAACCACTCAGCTTTCTAGGACCTCACTCTCCACAGACCGGTGCTCGATCACACCCCAGCCTCCACAGGTGGATTTTCTTTTTTGAAGCCATTCTGTAGTGGATTTACTTCAATGTTTAGGGTCATTGTCCTACCACCCAACTTCTACTGAACTTCAGCTGGTGCACAGCCACCCTGACATTATCCTGCAGGATATCTTAATAAACTTGGGAATTCATTTTTCACTCGATGATGGCAAATGGTCCAGGCCCCAAAGCAGCAAAGCAGCCTTAAATAACGATGCTCCCTCCACCGTACTTCACCGTTAGGATGATGTTTTCATGTTGGCATGCGGTGCCCTTTTTACACCATACGTAGTGCTGTGTGTTCTTCCCAAACAATTCAACTTCAGTTTCATCAGTCCACAAAACATTTTCCCAGTATCGTTGAGTGTCAAGTTGGTCTTTGGAAAACTTCAGGCGTGCAGCATTATTTTTGTTGGAAAGCAGCGGCTTCCTTCGTGGTGTCCTGCCATGGACACCATGGTTGTTTAATGTTTTCCGTATAGTAGACTCATGAACAGAGATGTTAACTAGTTCCAATGATTCCTTCAAGTCTTTATCTGTCAGTCTAGGGATCTTTTTTTTACCTCACTGGGAATTCTGTGGTGTTCCCTAGGAGTCATCTTGGCTGGACGGCCACTTCTAGGGAGAGTACCCACAGTACTAAATCTTCTCCATTTATAGACAGTTTGTCTAACTGTGGACCGATGAATATCTAAGCTCTTCGAGATAAGCAACAATTCTTGAATGTAGGTCTTCTGAGATCTCTTTTTTGCGAGGCATGGTCTACGTCAGCAGATGTTTCTTGTGAATAGCAAAATTGTTCAAGTGTTTTTTATAAGTCAAAGTAGCTCCAACAAACACCTCCAATCTTGTTTCATTCATCTGATGCCAGGTTTGCCAACTCCTGACTAGAATTAGCTTTTGTTGATGTCATTAGGGCCTAGGGGTTCACATACTTTTTCCCAACCTACACTGTGAATGTTTGAATGATGTTTTCAATATGTACAAGAATACAATAATGTGTTCTTAGTTAAAACAGATTGTGTTTGTTCATTACTGTAAGTTAGATTTAGAATGAAAGGGTGCACATACTTTTTCTTGCCACTGTAACTTTACTCAGTCAAGGTCAGTAAGTAATCATATGTTAATGATGAATAAAGCTTTGTGGCAATACTTTGAAAACAGTAAACATTTCAATTTACTTAAGAGAAAGTTCTTCTTCAAATACAACATCATCAGTTTTCAGTATTTTTGGTATTTGATCTAGCATTAAAATTACACTCACGTGCTGATTTCTTCGGTTCTTCAAACAGATCAGCTGAACTGATTGCAGAACTTCCTGAAAAATTCTCTAGTCGATTCCAAACTTCATACTGCAAATGAGAGCGACAACAAACCCTGAAACTAAATGTCTAATCTGAGATGTCAATGAATGTACAGACAGAAGACACAATAACGGCAACACACAGACTGACTGACAATGACAAACTCTTCACGCTTATGATGAAGTTCTGCTACAATGAACACACTCATAAAATAACAGACATTAAATGCTACTTATAGAGGATTTGTAAGATCTCAGTGAGCAGACCTCACACACCTCAGAGCTTTCTTGTTTGTTGAAGTACATGTCTGAGGAGATGGCTTTAGCGTCACCAAACTTCCTGCGAGCATCATCCGACATGGACTGCGGCCCGGGGTCGGCTTTCCTTCTCGCTGTCGTCCTGTCATCGTAAGAGAACATTCTGATGGATTCACATCATCACTCCTAAAATGAAACTCGGCAGTGTATTTATGTGAGTCTTACCGCTCATCTGCTGATGAGATCTTTGTGTCCAGGTAGAAGTCTGACTCTGCTTTCATTGTCTCTTGTTTTTTTGCTCTCGTCCACTGTGAGAAAAACTGATCTGATGAACCTGGTACTTCATCCAGAAACCTATGAGACGATCAGAGAGCAGATAACTACTCAGAACTAAAGACACAGACCTCCTTAAAAAATACTGTGGTGGTACCATGGAACAGTGATGGGTTCACAATGCAAAAAATTATTTTCTTACAGAGTAATTTTTTCTTTCCACTAAAAACATATTAACATCCCTAAAAAATACTTCAGAAGCAGAACATATTAAGTCTTGTTTTCTGAGGAATCTAACAAAATTTAGTGAGGTTTATGCTTAATCTAAGAAAAAACTATTTGTGAATGGAGTAACTTTATCCTTTTGAGTTTTTTTCCCCCTTTACCCACTGACAAATATTTTTTCTTATTTTAAGCATAAACCACGCTACATTTTATTAGAGTTCTCTGAAGGGACATATGATTGGACATCACTGATTATGATTTCAAGAAAAGTAGTACAAAAAATTTAAATAGAATTGCTTTATTACAATACAATTCAGTATTACTTTAATCAATAGGTGGCGCTGTCACCAAATTTATATTTTGAGGTCAGGGTGTGGTGACAATTATACACACAAAGTTTCATGTCAATATGTTGCCGAGATACCGCCTTAGGTCCTTTTAGGAGTGTTGCCATCTATTTCACTGCATTATACAAGAACTGTTTGCTCTATCAAAAGGCTTTTGATAACTTTTTGTCGTGAGTGTCCCTAGATGATACATGACAAATGTCTTGTGAATCAGACATGCTGCCTAGGAGAAGTTCGACAAAGTCGGTTTTCAATTAAATAAAATATGGTGGACAGGAAATATGGCCGACTGTGGTTAATTAGGTATCAATGTACTCAGCATGACAAAAGGAAGCTAACCACACAAGTCTCATGACAATAGACCAAATTAATCAAAAGGTATAAGCATTTTATTATATCATTTGACCACTAGGTAGCTTGCCCCCAAAAATTTTGAGTACCTTGGTACAACGCCCAATATGACCGACATAGGAAAATTGGGTAACATTCGTTTCTGTATGCCCCAGTGAATCTAAAGAGATCAGTCTCAAGATTTTAGGGCAAACTTTTCAGAAGTTATAAGCAAAAATAGCCCTTTTTCATATTTCTTGACCACTAGGAGGCACTGTGCCAAAACGCAGGTACCCTCAAGTCATGCTTGTGATGACATACACCAAGTTTTGTGTCAATACGCTAAAGTGTTGCGGAGATACAGCTTCGCTGTTAAATTAGTAAAACGTTTGTTCCATCATCATGAATTCCATAACTTGATGTCATGAGTGTCTCTAGATGATAAGTGCAAAATTTCAAGCGAATCCGACATACAGTCTAGGAGGAGTTCGAAAAAGGCAGAAAATCTAGTCGGGCAGAGCTTCGAAAACCAATTAAGACTTAGCATGAGTCAGAGAAATCAGAGGGAAAAATTATTCTAGTATTTACGGTTCAAATGTTCTGGTCAAAACGTGTGTGCAATTTGCAATTAACATTTTTTTATTGATTCAACCATTAAATATAAATAGCAGAACACACATATACAGAATCAATATACAACCCCCACAAAACCTTGCACATAAAACTCTGAATCTTCATCCAAAGTTCTTGCAAAAGACATGGGTTGTGTCTCCATCTTCTGTTTGACATCGCCAGCAGGTGGGTGTGTCTTTAAGACCAAGCCAATACAATCTAGAGGGGGTCCAATAAAATCTATGTAAAATCTTGAATTGCATAAGCTGAACCCTTGCATCTCTAGATGCAGACTTGACATTTTTTAGAATCCTAGCCCAAACTCCGTCCTCCAATACCAAGTTTAGATCTTTCTCCCATAATCTCTTAAATTGAAGTTCCGTCCCCCAGACTCTGAATTAGTAGGGAGTAATACACTGATGCCTCATGACCTTTTCCAAAAGCAGTAATCACCTCTCCCAGAGTATCTGCCACTTAGGAGGGTGTAAACCACTCCCAAAAATAGTACAGAGCAGGTGGCGCAGCTATAAATACTTATAGAACTGAGATCTAGGAATCCCAAAAGGTTGAACCAAAATTTGAAAGGATCTCAACACTCCATACTCATATAGGACACTGAGTGTAGTAACCCCCCTCCCAATCCACTCTGACCAGCAAAAAGGGGACTTGTTGATGCACAATTTGGGGTTCAGCCATATGCTCGAGGCAACATTTAAAAAAATTTCAGAATGAAACAGTCTGGACACTTTAGTCCATACCGAGTTCAAGTGCGAGATAACGGGATGTACTTTAGCTTCTCTGATTAATTTGATAGAAAGGCTCTGCAGTGGCGAAATAGGGGCAAGAACTTCCTGTTCTATACAGAACCAGGGAGGGGCTCTCTCAGGTGGAAGTGACCAATGAGCCAAATGTCTGAAACTGAATGCATAATAATAAAGCTAAATCTTTGGGTAGGCCTAGCCCACCTTTGTCAATCGGCCTATGCAACTTACTGAAATGTAATCTGGGACGCTTACCATTCCAAATGATGGACTTCACTATGCTATCAAATTGCTCGAAATAAGAGAGGGGGACATCTACAGGAAGAGACTGCAGTAAGTAATTGAATTTTGGAATACAATTCATTTTAATAACATTAACCTTCCCAATCATAGATAAATTTAATGAAGCCCACCTGTCCACAACACTCGAAAACCGTTTAATTAAGGGTTCAAAATGAACTCTAACTAAATCAGACAAATTTGCTGGAAATAAAATACCCAAATACAACTTCTGGGCAGTACGCCATCAGAGCCAAAGCTTTGGATTTAGACCAATTGACTCTATATCCTGAAAACTTAGAAAAGGAATTAATAATTCTGTGGAGGCAAGGCATAGATCTACTGGGGTCAGAGACGAATAATAAAATATAATCTGCGTAAAGCAGAAGCTTATTTGCCATACCTCCCGCCATCACCCCTGGAAAATCATCCTCCTTTCTTATCGTGGCTGCTAATGGTTCCAGGGCAAGACAGAACAATAATGGGGAAAGAGGGCAGCCCTGCCGGGTGCCCCTATCCAGAGTAAAATTATCTGAAATTAATCCATTTGTTTGTACCGCTGCTACTGGGTGTCTATAAAGTAACTTAATCCATCCAATAAACGTACTCCCGAACCCGTATATTTCCAAAACCTTAAAAAGATAATCCCATTCTACCATATCAAACGCATTTTCGGCGTCAAGTGAGATGGCAGCGACCGGAGATTGTTCATTCGCTACTGACCACATGATATTGATGAGACGCCTGATGTTATCAGAAGAGCTGCGACCCCAAATAAATCCCACCTGATCTATATGTATAAGAGATGTCATAACTTTACATAATCGATTAGCCAGAATTTTGGACAAAATTTTTACATCTAACTGGATCAGGGAAATTGGACGGTAACTTTTACACTCACTTGGATCTTTGTCCTTTTTAAGAATCAGACTGATCCGGACTTCTGTCATGGTTGGCGGAAGCTTTCCATTCTTTAATGAATCAGTATAAACTTCTAACAGAAGTGGCGCCAGTTCTGTAGCATAAGATTTGAAAAACTCAGCGGCAAAGCTGTCAGGCCCCGGAGCCTTGCCTGTAGGCAAGGCCTTATATACCTCACCAAGCTCCTCCAAGTTTATCTCAGAATCAAGAGAATTTTTTTGCTCAGTCATCAGTTTAGGGAGATCTAATGGTTCCACAAAGTTTCTAATATCTTCATCAGTAGACGAAGACGTGGAACTATAAAGATCAAGATAGAATTCTTTAAAGGCATTATTAATATAAATGGCTGAGGTAAATATTTCACCACCAGCAGATTTCACTAAGGGAATAGTAGAAAAAGACTCTCTCTGCTTTATATATCTAGCCAAAAGCTTCCCTGCTTTGTCCCCTGACTCAAAGTATGACTGTCTTGCCCTGAATAGCCAAAACTCCACTTTCTGTGACAAAACAGTATTATATTTGTATTTTAATCGACTCAAAGTCTGAGGCAATCAGCTGACATACGGCGCTTCAGCTCTGCCTCTGCACTTTTAATATTTCCTTCCAACTCCACAAGTTCTCGTGCTTTGGATTTTTTGATAAATGAGGCATACTGTATGATCCGGCCCCTCAGAACCGCTTTAAGTGCCTCCCAAGCCACGCCCACAGAGGATACTGAGGACCAGTTGGTCTCCATATAAACATTGATTTCAGCCTTTAACATTTGTTGGAATTCAAGATTTTGCAAAAGGGATACATTAAAGCTCCAACTATATGATTTCTTTTTCTCTGTATATGGCAACATCTCTAAACTCACCAGGGCATGATCTGAGATTAAGATGTTTCCAATTGAACAATCAACAACAAATGAAATGAGGGACTTGGATATAAAAATAAAAAAAAAATCTATTCTAGAATAAATCTTATGGACTGATGAAAAAAAATTTATAGTCCCTACCAGATGGGTTCAACAGTCTCCAAATATCTGTAAGACCAAGATTTTTACACATCCTGTGAAGCGTCAGTGTTGCTCTAGGGGGCTTACACACTTTTGTTTCACTATGATCAAGGACTGAGTCCATCAAAAGATTAAAGTCTCCTCCCAATATTATATCATGAGGGGTGCCAGCGGCTTGCAACATCCCTTCAAGATCTATAAAAAAGCCATGATCATCAGCATTAGGTGCGTAAATATTAGCCAAAATCAACCTTTGCCCTTGAATTTCAGCTAAAACAATAATGAATCTCCCTAATTTATCTTTAATCTGTTTGAGATATTTGAATTGTAGATGTTTATTTACCAGTATAATGACTCCCTTGCTCTTACTTGAGCCAGCACTAAAAAAACATGTCCACCCCATATCTTCCCAAATTTTTCAGCTTCCTGCGGGGAGAGATGTGTTTCTTGAAGAAACACTATATCATATTTCTTACGTTTAAGAAAAGTAATAACCTTCCTTCTTTTTATGGGGTGCCCCAACCCATTCACATTCCATGTGGAGAGAGATAGTACACTCATATTAACATTTGACATTTTGATATAGTAGAAAAAATAAATTGTGTGTCAAAAACAAAATTATACAGACCACATTCCCCATTAGTGAAACAATAAAACCCCGAACTTCCCCCTGAACAAAACAAACAGAAAAAAGAAAAACGTGCGCATTAACCTCGCACACGACAGCACCAACCAGCGACAATCCCTCTAAACTCAAAAGGTCCATGAACGCCCACGAGTCCCCACGACAACTTTGCCATCGGATTGCTCAATTTTGCCTCACAAATTTGTGAAGCTAAATTACATTACAGAAAATACTTTGTAAAATAAACCCCAGCCAAAAGGAAGAATGAACACAAAGAACATGTAGATTAATTCACAGAACTGTCTCAAAGGTGTGATCTTCCACAAAACAAATTTCAGTTGATATAAAACCGTTCAGATTCCTCAGACAGACAAACGAATGTTCAGTAAGACAGCTGTTATGAGTTCAGCGGATGACGTAATCATTCCAGTGTTCCGTAAACAGAACAAGCTCCAGCCGCTAGGCGGAGCCAACACAAAAAGAAACAAAACCGACATCCCTGTTCCCCGGATGGTCAAGTCAATTCACTCGGAGGCTGCATAAAAGTGTATATCATGACTTACATAATCCGTCAACTTTATAAAAGACATCCTTTGTGTGAGCATGTAGATATTTTGCAGTCATCCGTAGTGTCCACTCTCAAACTGGCCGGGAACTTCCATGCAAAAGTAATCTTTCGTCAATGCAAAAGCTTCTTTAAGGAAAGTGTTATTCACAAAACAAACTCCAGCCGCTAGGTGGAGCCAACGCAAAAAGAAACCAAAATGACGCCCAGCTTCCTCAAAAGCCAGAGTAAGTACAGCGAGTCAGAACCACTCATACGAGAAACATCCAATGGTTTATTCACCCATTGATTCTATAAAAGACATTGCCTGATTGGGACATGTAAATACTTTGCGACCGTCCTTCGTTTCTATTCTCAGTTTGGCCGGAAACATCAGAGCAAAAGTGATCTTCCGTTGATGTAAGAGTTTCTTACATTCCTTGAACCGATCACGTTTCTCTCTTGTCGAACTCGCAAAGTCCGGGAACAAGAAAATATTATGGTTCTTCCAAGAAAGCTTCCCTTTGCTCCTCGCCTGGCGCAACACGAGATCTTTATCGGATGATCTCAGAAATCTGGCCAGAATTGATCTGGGCCTATCTCCCTCAGCAGATCTCCAAGCAGGGACTCTGTGAGCTCGCTCGATTTCCAGCTTGTGGCCTGTTATGTCGAGCAGATTCGGGAAGAGCTTGTCCAGGAATTTCACCATTTCTCTGCCCTCCTCATGCTCAGGAATTCCAACAATTCTGACGTTATTCCTGCGGCTTCTATTCTCAAAATCTTCAAGCTTTTCAAGAATACGTTCCAGATCAACTTTGGTCGCGGGCAGATTAGCGGTTAATTCCCTCTCCAAAGACTCCAAATAATCGATTCGTTTCTCAGCATCTGACACTCTTGTAACTAACTCGAAGAATTTGAATTCCATCGCCGTAATCGATCGACATATTACAGCGAGATCCTCCAAGTCAGCAAGAACTTTCGTCATTATCACCGAAATGTTGGACAACTGACGCTGGATCTCCTCTCCCGCCGCGCCATCCAGATCGAGTCCCCAGTCTGTAGGCCTGTCGTGGCTTGTAAGTGTCTTTTAATGTCTCCAGAGCCCAATGATTTTTACTTCTTTGCCATGTTTTACCTCAAAGAGCAAATGTGAAACAGGGTGTATCGAATTTCACCAGATTATAACATGAAAATAATAAAAAATTTAGCAAAGTGCGCAGAGCTCGTCGTTCACACGTCTGCTTCTTGCATGGTGTCACGTGACCTCCCACGTGTGTGCAATTTGAACAGTTGGTGGCACTAGAGGGTTTGAGTTAGAGAGTGCCCTCTAACAGTGTGCCAAATTTCATAACTTTCCTATGTACGGTTCTATGGCCTGCCATAGACATCAAGAGTGGAAGAATTATATTGAGAACACTAACGTATACAACAGGTGCCTACAAACCTTATATATAAGCAAATGACTTGTTTTAACAATGTTTAGATACTCAATAAGAAAAGAATTTTTTTGCAGTTGCAGATGGTATATTAATGATACAGACTGATTACCATATTCATTAAGTGGTAATACCATGGTACTTTTTTGAAAATGAAGTAATCATGCTTTTGCAAATGACATTTTTAAAGAGAAACAAAATATTCAATAGTTTACATTTCAACAGCAAGAAAAGTTCCTTTAACCCAAACTCATCATTTACTCATCCTCATGTTTTTTCAAACCCATATGACTTTCTTTCTTCCTTCCTTTTGGAGCTTGACAGACATGGCCACTACAAACATTGAACAGAACAGTTTCTCCTCAAGTCATACAGGTTTTATAAGGAACTGATGACAGAAATTACATTTTTGGTTGAACGAATTCTTTAATCAAATGAGGAAGAATCTAAATAGTTGATGGCATTTTCTACATGATGTGATGAGTGTATGATGTTTGACCTGGAGGAGAAGTGTGCATCTTCATCATCCTCATATGTTCTGCTGCTGGAAGAGGAAACAGCCACAGATGGACTTTCCTGTTTTATGATCTGCATGTCCTCCAGCACCGAGTGAGACAGCCCACTGAAATGACACATCAGTGAGTCAGAAACATACGTCTTACACTGTCTGCTAACCACATGTGATGCCAGAAATACTCTTCCATGTTAAAATACTTTCTTGTGCGTAGTCAACTATAACTAATCTACTTGTAGGGTGATTTTACCTAAAAGCGCAACACTGTGACTCTAAAGATATTCCTCTGTTTGTTTTGAGTGACACAACAACATCGAGGGACTATCACTTTTGTTTTTGTTGACCAATGGCAGACAGGAAAACCCATTTGAATTCAATCGTTATTTTTGAAACGACACACTGAAGGTTTAAGATATGATTTGCAGTGATTTTTCAATTGGAGTTGGTGATTTGAGTCAACATGAGTGACAGCGATTGAGTGAAGTAAATGAACAGCAGTGCGATACGAGTGCAGTCGAGTCACAGCACAGACATAGAACGATGGTCGAATGAGATATTCTGATGGGGGTTTTATTTCTATTAGTCTTGTGCTGGGTAGCTCCGCCCACAAGCCTGTATGTTAAGCACCAGATATCTTCCAACAGTTCACAGAGTGTTTTATATGAGTGAGGAGAGAACAATGCAAACCTCCGTCCGCCGAAGCCCATGCCCAGTCGCTCCGCCTGTTCCTTCTTCTTCCCCTGCAGACAGCTCAGTTTCTGCTCATCTCTCTTCCTCTGCAGCTCCAGACTCCCATACGCCACACTCAGAGAAGAGACTCTATGACAGAGAAATGATAAAACATCACATCACTGAGAGAGAAGATACTCTTTCACAGAGACACATCATAACACTGGGAGAAAAACATCAAGAAACCGAGACTGGATTAGCAACTGTACTGTATCAGATTACACCCAACACTTGTGTTTGCTCATCTGCAATACATCTGTGAAACATTCATTGTCAGATGATTTCCTGACGTTTTTGATTGTGAATCTTTATAAGATGTCTTCCAGATCTTTCCCAGATGTCTCAGTGATGTCTCAGAGGCAACACAACTCACGTGAGGTCTTCAGGCTGTGTGCTCTTCTCCTCCTGAAGCTTCTCCTCAGCTTGAGCTCTCTTGTGCTGTGCTGAGAAACTTGCACTGCTCACCTTCTGAGCGCCCAGACCGGCTTTTCTGCTGCCCATCTGATTCACACACAAAAGACACACTTTATAAACACACACTGAACCGCAATAATCAACTCATTGAATGAGCAACAGCATACTCACGCTTTTCTTGGCTGTGGTCGGTTTCTTCTTGAGAAGAGAGGACGGCTCTGTAAGAGGTCAGCAACTACAGAAATCAACTACCCAAAAACTTAAACATTCTGCATAAGGGTGTGTAATACTGTTTGTGCCACGGCAGGTCATTTAGCTAAACTGCCAGCCACCGTACCGTCGACCTGTAAGACATCTCGGAGTGACATTTGACAAAAAATGCTGTAGCTTAGATGACACTTCACTTTTTCATAAAGAAGTAGGACAGGAAACAGTGAATCTAAACTGTGTTTCAAAAGACTCAAACTAAAAAGAGTTGAGACAGTATGAATGCAAAGAGAACGTTTGTTCAATTACATATGTAGAGTGAGTTGTTTTATATGTTTGAATTGGAAAAATCAATGTGGCCCTAACCAGTGAATTTCCATCCTGTTCTGCATGTGATCCGGTCAATATTACTCTTGAATATTACTGTTATGGTGCATTGTGCATGTACCTTATACAGGCTGTATTGGCAATAATATTTGATGAATGTTGAAGTGTGTGTGTTACCTGTGACAGTTTTAGGTGACACACTGAGCTGATCGACACTAGGACCCTCCTGACTGTCACCTGCTAATGAAAACACACATTAACTGCACAAGTCAAGAAATAAAACATGCTTATGCTTGCATTATTCTCATTTGTAAGGCACTTTGGATTTAAGTGTCTGCTTAATGAATAAATGTAAATGTATTATATGTATAATTATCATACCATTATTATTTTTATCCTGAACTGATTCAAGTGATTGGTTAATGGTCAGTTGAAAAGCAAAATCTTCATTCTGGGCAGTCTGGTTAAAAAAAAAAAAAAAGAAGAAGAAGAAGAAGAAGAAAGTCAAAGACATACACAAAAAATACAACATAATTTATGCAAAAGTTTTCCAATAATACATGTTGTGAAAATGGGAACATGGCACATAAAGATGGCGTTATGTTGATCTTAAGCAGAGGAATTGAAGCTGTTTTATAATACGTCACCTGAGGTGGTGTTACATTGTGAATATAGTCACTGCTGTGTGTCATGTCTAACAACACCTTTGAACTGTGACAATATAACACAATCACTTGTACCTTATTGCTTACATATAATAATGCAATATAAGATTACATGGCTCTCTGGAATACTGGATTCTGATTGGACAATTGCAACATCTAGCAGGATAATGAAGTGTGTAGAAACTCATAATGTAATAAAGCATAATGGAATAAGTTAAACATAATAAATGTTCATAATGTAATAAAGTGCGTAGTGTAATAAAGTTTTATTTTACAGGTTATTACAATATGAGAAATGTATTACATTATGAACTCACCAAAAACATATGATCATATTGTAATCATTTAAAAACACAACAATAGTATCCTTTTTAAAAGCATAAAAACATTGGTGATAATCCTTTATAATCCTGTAAATTTTTGTTTAAATCTAAATCTAGTCTTTAACTACCTGTGAAATACACTGAATTGAAATATTCAGTTGACTGAAGAAAATATAATTGTGCCACCATATTAATTTATTTCATTATAAAACTAAAATGTAATTACATTTTTTTTAAATTTTTTTTTAATTGATGACTTGGACCGAATAATAAAGAAAAGCAGCCAATAAGTGCCCAACATAGATGGGAACTCCTTCAATACTGTTTAAAAAGCATCTCAGGGTGATACCTCAAGAAGTTGCTTGAGAAAATGTCAAGAGTACATGTCTGCAAATTCTAGACAAAGGGTGACTACTTTGAAGATGCTAAAATATAACACAGTTTTGATTTATTTTGGATTTTGTTTAGTCAAATATATATATATATATATATATACACACACTGTGGTGGAATGATCCGCCCCTCCGGCTCGCCACCCTTCAGCCAGGCTCATGACGGGAGTTGAGCAGGAGAGTGAGAAGAGGTGCATCATTAATAAGCCTCGTTCTGACAGCGGTGGATGAAGCACACCTGTTGTGAATAATGCTTCATCACCGCTGTTTTTAAAACACAGAGCGCACCTCTTCTGGGGAAGCCGGCTTCAAATCTCCATGTGTGCACACACTGGCATCCTCGCACGCCCAGGACCAGAGCTGGGAGGGTTCGGACGAGATGATGCGCCGCCGGACCCCCTCATCGGACCCCTGGGCCGATTAGATGAGTCGGTGGGGGAGAACTGCACACGTTGCGGCCAACGGGCTAGAGGCGGGGCCACCTTCCCCTCACGGGCTTGGGAAGTCAGGCCGCCAAGGACGCCGCCGCCCCACACGCCGTGGACCCTGGAGGGGAGCGTGTGTGGCTGATGGACCCAGCTCATGGCTGGGCCATTCCTTGGACACTTCCCCGCCCTTCACAGAGCCCCGTCTCACCGCGAGGATGCCAGATTCCCCCTTTGTTATGAACACTATTCCCCTGGGACACTTTATTATCCCCTTTATGGACATTTACGTTTATTATTAATTCGAATAAATCCCTCTCCGAGGCTTGACGCCACACCCACTGTGTCTGTCTCTTGCTCACCCCGCCACACACACACACACACACACACACACACATTCATACATATTAATAATCATATATCTGATTTATGTTTGTATTCATTCAATTGCCTATGACACTTGTAGACTTCAGTTTGAAGAGGATTTTAAATGTTTTTCAATTTGATAATTAAAGGTATACATACTAATAAAGACAAACAGTGCAACCCTTCAGTGTATACAGTAGCATTAATGATCAGCCAATTTATATATAATCTTGGGGGCCCCCCATGAGCCAAGAGACGGGGACCCGCACACAAGTGATGATGCCATACACGAGCACAATACAGTTTTGGCTATTATCTGTTCCCTGTATCACTGAGTAGTGCACATACTGCATCTACACACAACATGTTCATTGGCCACTGAACTCTCACCTGTGTATGTTGAGTGAAGAAATCCAGCTGTTTCTCGAGGGGTGATGTGGGCGACAGAGGAGCCTGACTGTCCAACCATAACTGTACATACACACATATCCGCGAACATTATTCATGCATTCATCCTGATATACAACACATGACAGACTATGCAAAGATCAAGCTTTACAGTGGGATTCGGTGATGTCAGACGAACATTCATTTCCATGTTTAACAGACACATAACAGCTAATGCCAAGTGACTGCAGGTGTATATACAGTGTATGTGTATACTGAGTACAGTACGTGTCACCTCTGCGCCGTGTTGTCTGGTGGCTTTTGTTGCGAGGTTCTTGATCTTCTCTCTGTACAGCACTGCCGCTCTGCTGTTGTATTTAGTGTTCGCTGCGTTGGAGATGCATCCATGCTGACTGAAAAATGCACTCTGTAGGGAGCATGTATGATAGGTCAGTGCAGTGGTTTAATACTGGTGTTGCTTCAGGACACAGATCTGACATTAGACATCAAGTGGTGACCACTGTTGGGTAGTAATGGATTACATGTAATCTGGACCATGCAATCGGATTATACAAATCAAATACTTGTAATGAGATTACATTTTATTTTTTGCATAATCAGATTACAGTTATTTGTAAACGCACTGGATTACATTTCAGAAGTTATCTACCCAACACTTTGAGATGATGTGTACTGTATTGTGAAAAGCACTACACAAATAAAAATGACTTGACTGTTCATGATTTTGATGCTCATGGATACACTATAGTTAGTTCTTAGACATTCATTCCACATCACCTGCATGGCTAAAATGGGCTAAAGGAAGACACAAATCTGAATAAATATTATGAAAGGCTCCTCTAAACATGCAGTGAGCATCAGTTAAGTAGATGTGATGATATAAAAAACTCACCGCGCTCGCGTTACCGCCAACCTGCATACAGCGCAACTGATACCATGACCAGTTTGAGTCCAGTTCAGTTGACCTGCAACAGCGACATGTCACAAGAGCTCTACAACTTTATGACATTAACAAGGATGTAACATTAAAAAGGCAAATTAGTTTACTAAAACACAAAATCCACTTGTTATGGTTGCCATTCTGTGTGAAGCTCCTAGCGTTTGTGTGTGTGTGGACTTGTGAGACAGAATATTGTATTGTGGCATCTGTAACTGAAAACTATTGCATTTGAATGAAGCTGCATCCATGCCACTAGGTGTCAGTGTAAGGCCAAGACGACAAAATTACTGAGCACACCTTTAACGATTCAAGACTGACAAAATCACCTGAAGCATGTCAATTACTATTGTGGATCTGTTTAAAATAATTTGCAGTCATTGGATATTAAATCTTAAAGAACAATGACACTCCAACCTTATCTGACCCATTTGACCTTATGGCCCACTAGCTGACATCACCCCAGTTACAGTATAATAGTGTGTATTACCTGATAAAGGACAGGTGAACTCCCAGCGATCTGTGTGTCCCTGAACAGTCAATACATAAAAACACTCCATATGTGATGCTCGCCCAACTCGGATTCTTTGCCGAACAGTCAAAACATATCTAAAAATAAAATATAACATATTTTTCAAATGTAATATACATTAAACAAAAAAAAAAATACATAATAAAATGTTGAACGACAGTTTGATGCACATACTGAACTGAATGCTCTCAACAATACTCAATCCTTTCATTTTGCACAATCAATGACACAATTTTTGACGCAACAATCCATGACACGTTCTTTCTGTGAACTATACATACAGGTATCGACTGTAACCCTGGTAACCTGAAAGGAGGGAACAAGGAGCTGCGTCAGTAGCTGACACTATGGGAAACTCCTCCCAGGAGTGACGATCTCTGAAGCCCTTCAGAATCACTCCAATCTATTGGCATAAGGCACTTGACACTCCGCCACTGATGCGCGCACCATCGCAGGCATATAAACTGGAGCACAGCGCCATTTCATCAGGATTTTTCAACTGAAGGGAAGAGAGTTCATCTCTCGGTCCCTTTACAGAAAGAAATCAATGCAATGCCTCCAAGCCATTAGAGTAGTTGAAAGACATTCATATAGTCTCTCATTTTGCATTGAACAGAGTGGGCCTTAACACCAATGGGCTGGTGCTGGGCTGGTGTTAAGGACCCTTTACAGCTAGAAATCAATGCAACGCCTCCAAGCCATTAGGGTAGTTGAAAGACATTCATATAGTCTCTCTATTTCGCACTGAACAATGTGGGCCTTAACACCAATGGGACACTGCATGCCTTGCGTTGACAACCCAGTGAGAAAGTCTTTGCTTGGAGATGGCCACACCTTTTAAATGGCCTCCAAAGCAGACAAAGAGCTGATCCGTCGGCCTTAATTGACTTGCATGGTCAATGTACATGCGTATCACCACAACTGCAGTGTTGTC
This sequence comes from Myxocyprinus asiaticus, assembly GCF_019703515.2. Lineage (NCBI taxonomy): Eukaryota > Metazoa > Chordata > Actinopteri > Cypriniformes > Catostomidae > Myxocyprinus > Myxocyprinus asiaticus. The sequence goes on from NC_059388.1 coordinate 670,890, forward strand.
ACTGCAGATCAGACTGTAAACCTGCACGTCTGTCCGAAAAGCTCTCAGAGCCAGGCAATTCATGTGCCACGTGGTTCATGTGACTGTCCAGGTGCCGAAGACCAGACGACCAGAGCACAGGGATTCCTGGCCTGTGTCGGACGCGTCCGTCGATACAACTTTGGGTTGGGCCACTCAGCCGACCGCAATGCCCTTCTTCTAGAACATGGGCGTTCTCCACATAGTTAGTGCAGCTAACAACAGCATGTCACTGGGAGATGTAAGGTAGGGTTAAACCCGGCTTGAACTCGTCAAGCACCAGAGTTTAGATTTAGTGTGTTTGTTGGTCAAATGCGCCGACATGGCCTCAGAGTCGAGTTTCATTCCAAGAAGGAAACTTGCCAACTGGGCACCAACATGCTTTCATCCCAATTGACTTTGAGGCCCAAATGCTCCAGATGCAGGGAACTGCTTCCTGCACAGCAGTTCCCTGTGCTTGCACACTTGTTCCTCAGATTGTGTTAAAATCAACCAATCGTCAAGGTAGTTCATTACACGGACATCGCTTGCTCAGTGGAGCGAGTGCTGCATCAACACATTTCATAAACGTGCAAGGAGCCAGAGACAAGCTGAAGGGCATGACTTTGAACTGGCATGCAGTCCCCATGAAGGAGAATCTCAAGAATGGCCTGTGACGAGGGCCTTAATGCACATGAAAGAACGCGTCTTTCAGATTGATTAACTTGAACTGGTCCAAAGGACATATGCGAGACAAATTCTGTCTGAGTAATCATCTTGAACATAGACTTTCTGAGTGTCCGATTCAAGCATCTCAAGTCCAGAATAGGCTGTAGCCCACTATCCTTCCTGGCTAGCAGGAAATAGCTGCTGTAGAAGCCTTCTGCACGCTGGTAAGCTACCTACTGCATCTTTGATGAGAAGACATTTTTTTCTCAGTGCAAAATCGACACATCCCACACCGTGACGGTGGAGGAGGGGACGGCGTTAAAGCAAAGTGGATCACTCGCGAACTGAAGCAAATAGCCGTGTGCAAAACTCAGAGGCATGCCAACACGGTGAACTCCATTCATCAATTTTTTTAAGGACCAAGTAAGAAACTACAAGCAACTCAGTCTCAGAGGCTGCTTGTCCTATTTTCCTGCCCGCGGGGAGAAATAAGGTGAGTGTCTCACCTCAGTGCATACATGTCTCACAAATGAAAGTCCAATGACAAAATGTCCCTGACATCATCACCACCGCTGAACATGAACGATAGCAACAAGCCCCAAATTGACATTTGAGATGGAAAAGAGGAGAAATGCAAGGCTCAAGTCGGCGACAAATAATCCTAAAATTTTCAGTGCTCCGTTTCCTGTCCTCGCTAGATATAGGGAGGAGAGGGGACCGGTGCCAGCTTTCCCAGAAAGCAAGATGAGACTGAAGCGAAGCCGCTTGATAAGGAGAAGAGGCACGCAAGGCTGGGCTGGCAACAAACCCTCCTCCCATCTCCACGCTCTATTTCCTGTTCTTGTGTGCCTCCCTCGGAAGCCGCAGGAGGAGACTAGCGGGAGGAGAGAGGAGGGACTTCTGCTTTCAGAACGAAAGCGAGCTGAGAGCAAAGTGTCTTGAGTTTCATCGCAATCAGTCTCAATGAATGCCGCTTATATAAAACAGTGCTCCTGCCCGTCAGACAGAGGGATATATATAACACCTTTTTTTCATAAGCTTTTGGAAACATTTGCAAAACTTCATCTTTATAAAATGTCGTTAAGCAAAAGGCTCCTTTCATATGTTTTTACTGAAAGAAACACACAATACAACACAATGCACAATATCAAACACGGAAGTGTTGAAAGGATATGCTGTTTGTCGAAGCAAAGGCAGGGAGGTAAAAAATAATCCACTCACTATAAGGTGCACAGTTTCAACTATGAAGCGAAGATTCTGGCATCTAGAGCACGAAGAGAAAAATTATAATGAAATGGCACTGTGCTCTGATTTATATGCCAGTAATGACGTGCACATCAGGGGCGAGCATCAAGTGTCATCTGCCAATAGATTGGCGTGATTCTAAAGGGTTCAGAGATCATCACTCCTGGGAGGAGTTTCCCATAGACCTTATTCACAGTTGTGCCATCTTTGATGTATAAAGCACCTAGATCACATGCCATATTTCACAACTCATGTTTGTTTGTTTTTTCATGTGAAAAAATATTTTTTATCTACTGAAATTTCTCGAACAGATATTTTTTTCAGTGTTTCATCAGTTGTTTAAACAACAGTAGAACCCATTGAAGAGACTGTATGTCTATCTCTCGCAGCCTCGTTGTCATTCCCGTGTAAAATGAAAGATGGCGCTGCTGTGGATAGCATCAGCTACTGACGCAGCGTTCAAGTGACAACTTTAAAACACAGGTGACATAAAGAGTCTTTTTGTGAACTCTTTCTAAAGGTTTTCATAATGCACAATACAAAACACACATCAATTCGCTTTCATTTCGAAAAGAAAATTAAATTGTGCAAGAAACTCGTCAGACGTGTAACATATCGACTTTAAATGATCGAATCATTGTAAATTCATGCAGATTTACAATCACAAACATGCATGCATTTTAAAAGACATTTATATTAGATTTCAGTGTTTTATGTTTCGATTTCAATGTTATTCTGTTACTGTACAATTTTAACCCATGTTACAGATTTTATAGATTATAGAAGTTCAGAAATACAAAAAGCAAAGTTTGAATCAATGCATTTTTTTTTCACTGTATAAAGCTTGTTTGATAATAAATATTATTTTAGTACATGCAAGATTTTCTCTAAAACAACAAAGTCAGCTGCCATATGTTTTATATACACATGCGACGTGTCAAAACTCTTCCTGCTTCATTCAAGTAAGAAAAAACCCCCATGATCGCGTCCTTCTCCCTGATAAATCTTACCTTATTAGTCGGGATTGAGCGCAAACGCTTGAAAATGACTGAGATGTCGTGTTTACTTGGTTCTGTCATGTTTACACCTGTTGCAAAGTTTCACCGAATGATAAAAGTCTTCTAAACACAGACGGGTCTGCGTACTTCCTGACAGTGTTGCGTCACAATCGCCGCTCATTGGCTGGAAACACACGCACTGTGTCGAATTCTGTTATTATATTTGTATCGTTGTCTTTTGTAATATAATGGGGTCCAAGAAGTACTAGAACAATAGTGCTTTTATTTTGCATTCATTAATAATAATAATTACAAACTATATTATTTTGTTCCAAAGAGCACCTTGTGTGCTTCAATGGAAGCAATGCAATCCGACTGTCTGTACAAAAGAGTTATAAGAGTTTCTGCTTGGTTTAATTGTACATTTTCTATCTTCAATATGACAAATATATGGGCAATACTTTAAAAAAATATAGCTGCAAACATCAATTTAGTGCCAAGCACAAAAACAGCAAACACTGGAGTGGTGAAAAAGACATGAAAAAAGGCATTACTTAAATTGTAATACAAGTGCTTATGAGTTTTGACCAATAGGTGGCGCTGTCACCATATCGATATTGTCAGGGCTTGCTCACAATGCCACATATGAAGTTTCATGTCAATACACCAAAGCATTCATGACATACAGCCTGCCTGGGATTCTTATTGGCATCTTGCATTAAATCTGTTGATGGTCAACAAAAACCTTTTCATAACTTTTTGTCATGAGTGTCCCTAGATGATAAACACAAACTTTCATGCAAATGGGACGGCATAGGAGTTCAGAAAAGTTGGTTTCCAATTAAATTCAAAATGGTGGACAGGAAGTATGGCTGACGGTGGCAAATGTTGTATCATCATACTCAGCATTACACAAGGAAGCAAAGGACAAAAGTCTCATGACAAAAGATCAAATTAATCAAAAGTTATAAGCATGTCAATATATCTTTTGACCACTAGGTCACAAAAACTTTGAGTACCTTCAGCACATGGTCCTGATGAAGTCAGTGGGTGCTTCCCATTTCTTACATTGTGCATCCATGTTTCCTTTCCCTTGTTTCCTAGCTCCACCCTCTTAGGAAATGAAGAAAGGATGAAAGGAAAGGAAACTATTTTCCTTACAAAAATCGAGAGTTCACGGCAAATTTGCCAAACACTTGCCGCTGATGAGCTTTGCCACAAACTTGCAGCAAATTCTCATTGTTGCCAAAGGTTTACCACTACTGGCGAAGAGCTACAAACTTCTGGCAAACATTTGTGGCGAATCAAAATCTCATTTGCACGTGAAAATAATGAGCAGCAAATTTGTGGCAAGTTTGCATCTAGTTTCGATTTTTTTTAAGGGTTGTAAAATATAATATCCTGCTCACTCACATCACTTCAAAGTGCCGTCTCTGCACAGCTTTCAACATATTATTGAAACATAATTAATTTATATTTTCATATTAAAACCTACAAATTCAAGATGCACTGTTGAAGTGTGACATTTATGGTTTATTTAAACCGCAAAGGTTAAGCATGAATTAAAACTGTTCTGTCAGTGAAGGGGGAGGAGAATGTATGCGTGCGCCAGGTGCTTCAACCAAAAAGTCTCCTGTGCTTCCTTGCTAAAGCGTCCTTGGAAATCTTCCTTCGTTCTCGATCCTCGCGGTGCATTTAGAGAATTAATACATCCTTTCCCTTACAAAAAATCTAAAATAGCTGCAAATTTGCTGCTCATTATTTTCACATGCAAATGAGATTTTGATTCGCCGCAAATGTTTGCCAGAAGTTTGCAGCTCTTCGCCAGTAGTGGTGAACCTTCTGCAAACCTTTGGCAACAATGAACAAGTTTGCCGCAAAGCTCATTTGCATGTGAAAAGTATCAGTGGCGAATTTGTGGCAAATTTGCTATGAACTCTCGATTTTCCTAAGGGAAACCATAACTACAAAGATTAAAACTGAACAGTTTGTAAAATTATTAAATATACAGCAACTTTAAAGTTCTTTAGAATACAATCATTCTGCTGTATCATTAGGCGGCCACAGTGAGGAGAAACATAATGAAAATAAAGAGAAAGCTAAGCTAATAGGCTAACCAGTTAGCTTGTGAGCTAACTGAAGAAAACAGAACAGCTGTTTAATGTGATAGTTCACATGTTTACATAGAATCACACAGCAGTTGCATAAAAGTTCTTTCAGCCAATAGAATCACTTTGTGATCGGAGGGGGGCGTTACTGGGAATGAGCTTGTTGTGTAGTAGGTGTTCCTTGTCATCTTGCGGGAAACAGACAGATGCACTTGCCCTGATTACACATACCAAATTTCGTAATGAAATGCCAATGCGTTTTTTAAAATATAGAATTTAAGATCAAATTTAACATGGCCGACATATGAACATTGGATATCATTCGACTCGTCATGCCCCAAGGAATCAACAGAGACCAATCTCATGAATTTAAGCCAAACAGCCATTTTTCAAATTTCTTTACTGTGCAGGTACCATCAGGTCATGCTTGTGATGACATATATTAAATTCCGTGTCAATACGCTAAAGCGTTGCAAAGATACAGCCTCACATACATTTTGGCATGCTCGCCGAACAAATTTGTTGATGCGGTATATGAGAACGGTTTGGTTCATCATCGTGAATTTCAGAACTTTTTGTCATGAGTGTCTCTAGATAATACGTGCAAAATATCAAGCGAATCGAACATACGGTCTATGAGGAGTTCGAAAAAGTATGTTTTTCTGACCCAAGGAATCAGAGGGAAAAAAAAAAAACTTTATTTCTAGGATTTACGGTTCAGAAGTTATAGTCGGAAATGTAGGTGAAACTTTGACTAGAAGGTTTGAGTTAGGGAGCCCAAATTTTGTGTGAGAGCTACTCATAACCGCCCCTACCAATGTGCCAAATGTCCGAATTTTCCTATTTAACACATACAATCTTTAATTTTAAAAACCAAGATTATAAAATGCTGTAAAAGTATTGTTTATTGTTAACTAATGCAGTTTACTAATGTGAACAAATGCAACCCTATTGTAAAGTGCTACCAATAAATGGAATGACAAAATTATAATAACAGTCAAAGAAATATAACTTCTGTTTATTTATTGCCAGCTTGACAATATACAAAATGAAATAAACTCCAAACTGTGTTACTGAATATTGCAAACCAAACATGTCACCACATTTGTCCAACAATATTCAATTCATTCATTCAATTTAAATGTCTCAATTTCATTCTAGCACTGCTCATAGATGAAAATATCCATGTAACACACACACAAACACATGCGCGCACACACTGCACAGACATTGCCTGGCTTTATAACTCAATGTAAAGACCACCTGAGAGGTTTGGTGGCGTTGGGAAGTCAAATTTATACATTAAACCATAAAACAATGAATTCATAACATTCGTATACCTTAGCGCTCAATTCAAATACATTCCAATTGCGAATCACAGCATTAGTGGAAAATGTCAAAGCACTTGAGGCATATTTAATAACAGTCCTCCATATTAAAACTAGAATTCAGAACATCCCATTTCCTTTAAATGCTTGGTGGATATTGCTATATACATGTTCAACACTACTCTATACAGTTAGAACACTTCTTTAGTGTGAAACTCAATATATATGATGCCGTTTTCAACACAGTCATTCTAGCATTGAACTACAGCATACTGTCCAGTGCAGGTGAAGATACAGCCAAAAGTGAGTTCCCTAAAACAAATGACAATAAAAGAGAAATTCAAATGAAATGATACACAATGCAGTTTGAATGGCTGAAGAAGTCTTCTGTCTGATGAATGATTACTCAGCGTCACTTTCTAAACGGACCTTGAGTACAGAAAGTCCATGTCGACGCAGGGTTAATATCGAAGGATGTTCATCTTTTGATAAGTGTAAGGTAAGTGTAATCAAATCATTTCGATTCATTTGATTTGCTTGGTTTTTACACTTAAATCATAAAAAACAAAAAAGCATTCCTAAAAATATCTTTTAAAAAAAAAAGACATTTTGAATTTCGAACCCTGAGCACTGCCTATCAGTGGATTATTTGGCAAAAGAGGAAGGCTTGTTTTTCCATATTAAAAGGAAATTGCCAAATGGCAGATAAATGTGACTTTATGAATGTAGACCTCAAAAAACCTAGTGAATTAAACATAGATGATCACCTGTATTCCTACTGTGATTTATTATAACAGAATATATTTGAATAAAGTGTTGAAATGAGATTATGGGATTGACTGTTATATGATGATGTTGACCGGTTGTAGAGTGTGTGTTGGTGTAACTGCTGTCAGATCAGTGTACAGGGGTGATTTACTGTGTGTAAGTGTGGAGGACAGTAAGAATCTCTACCGGCGTAAAATACAATCATCTTGTCGTCAGACGCACTCAATGACTATCTTCAACATAATTAGCAGGATAGAGTCCGATCGTCCCATCTGACAGACGCCCTTTACACCAGCCCTGCTCATCCTCCTCGCCGATCTTAGTGAACACCTCTCCTGTAATGACACATGAACAGGCCATCAGCATCGCTCTTAACATAACAGTACCCAAAATTCTCAAAAAACAGAAATTCAGAAATAAAATGTTCAAGCTCAAAGATATTCGGCCAAAAATCATTGAATGTGAATGAGAGATTTACCGTCCAATACATCATACCTGCTTTGAAGCTCAGCTCGTCCTGCTCCTGTCCCTCGTAGTCATATAAGGCTCGGACGGGACTGGACACTTCAGGAGAAGACGGCTCATCATCAAACGGATTGCCATTAGCATTAGAGCTCGCGAAAGGATTCCCCGTTTCCTCATCTGAACAATCTGCCGTCTTCTCTACATTACTGGCACTGAGAAAGACGGGGAATAAACACGTCAGAAATACAGTCAGCTCAGATACTGAATAAAAGTACAAACCCAGAAAGAACAAGGCAACATGAGCACAGACAAAATAATACAAATGCCTGAAAACAGCTCTGCGTTTACGACTCACAATTCGTCAGGAAAATGTCTTTTAAATGTAATTTCAGAAGTGCTGATATGATGTCATAAGCATCATTTGTGGTGTGTTTGTCCACACAGAGCTGAGATGAGGCAAATATATCGAAGTGCAGAAAAACAGGACATGCATTTCAACATTAGAGGCTGGCTGCAGTTTGTCACGACACCACCAGATGGCAGACATTCAGAGAACCGCACAATAACACACACACACTTTGTGCTCACACCTGAATAAATATTTGCTTTGTGAAAAGCCAAATATTTGTTATGAATATATTTACAGCACAGAGTAACACCCGACATTACCAGGCGAGTCATTTTCCTGTCCTCTCCAAAGTGTGGTGATAATATTCCATATTATCAATATAAAAGTGTGTATTTCATGATGATTATTTGGACATTACGATTCCTGAGCCAGTACACTAGTTTTGTGCACAAAACGATGATGATTAATTTTCATCACACCTCGATTATTTTTAACTATGTTTTTACTGTATTTAACTTGCATTAAACATTTTGAATCAAATGGCCGTTTGGTTGAAAAGATGGTTCCTTTGAAAAAACAAAAACAAAAAAAGAAATGTCTTCCACACACATCAAATACACTTTTCCCTGATAGCACACGTACATCACCCAGACGTCTATTTGATCTGTGTGTTTACATCTGGAAGACGTATTTTTTACGTTGTTTGCTCATCTGCAGTATGTCTCAGATGTCAATAAGACATTCATCAGATGTCTTTGAGACGTTTATGATTGTGAATGTTTGTAAATCTGATCTTTTGCAGATGTTTGCCGATGTTAAAGGGATAGTTCATCCAAAAATGTAAATTCTCTCATCATTTACTCACCCTCATGCCATTCCAGATGTGTATGACTTTCTTTCTTCTGCAGAACACATTTGAAGAAAAACAGAGAAATATCTCAGCTCAGTAGGTCCTTACAATGCAAGTGAATGGTGATCCGACCTTTGAAGCTCCAAAAATCACTGATAGTCATCATAAACATCATCCATACGACTCCAGCAGTTAAATTAATGTCTTCTATAGCGATACGATCACTTTTGCTGTGATCAATATTTAAGTACTTTTTAACTATAACTCATCGCTTCCGATCAGTAGCAGTATACGCGTGTGGCGTAATCGCATTGGCATGTTCACGAGATAACAGATGCAGGTGCGACACACCAGGAAGAGCAACGCTATTTACAACCGAGTAGGCGGAACGCTGTACAGATGCTTCACTGGTTTGGTTTAGATCTGTATTTGTATCTGTTTGTTTACTGACAATGGTGCTGTGACGAGCAGGGCGTGGCCGAGCGACGATGGTGCAGAGTGAGGTCAGGCACCTGAGGCGAATTACCACTCGCAGCTGTTGGCGACTGCGGTGTTGGCAGGCGAGGGATAAAGCCAGAGCCACAGTCAGGGAGACACAGAGAGAGAGAAAGAGAGAGAGAGAGACACACACAGCCAAGTTGAAGTGTACATTCTGCGTTGGGCTGGAAAGCCAACAGCTGCGAGTGGTAATTCGCCCAGGTGCCCGACCTCGCTCCACACCATCGACACTCGGCCACACCCTGCTCGCCACAGGTGCGTCTCTGTGCTCATCCTGGATGTCTCAACCGAGAGACTCTAAGAGATTACGTCTGTAACATGCTGACACGAAAAAGTCACACGAGACCGCGTGACCTCAGCCCTCTCGTCAACGTGAATGCGCATAGGGCTGCTGACTGAAAGCGATGGTTTAAAAATAAGTTAAAAAGTACTTAAATATCGATCTTTTTCGCACAAAAAGCGATCGTATCACTATAGAAGACATTAATTTAACCGCTGGAGTCGTATGGATGATGTTTATGATGACTATCAGTGATTTTTGGAGCTTCAAAGGTCGGATCACCATTCGCTTGCATTGTAAGGACCTACTGAGCTGAGATATTTCTCTGTTTTTCTTCAAATGTGTTCTGCAGAAGAAAGAAAGTCATACACATCTGGAATGGCATGAGGGTGAGTAAATGATGAGAGAATTTACATTTTTGGGTGAACGATCCCTTTAATTAGAATGCAATGCTTTCCAGATGAAATGCTCTAAAACAGACATCTCCAGATGTATGTTATTATGCAGATACAATGGGCAGGATTTTGAACCAATAAGATTTCACTGTGGGCAGGGCTGCTCTGCATGACACTCAAGAACTAGAAACAAAACAACTGACAAAATGTCCTGTTGCTCATTGCAGTTTATTTGGACAAAAACTGAGATTATCAAGCAAAAGTACTGGCTATCGTAAATCGCCTCACAAATAGAGGTAGACCGATATATTGGTTTTAACGTTTAATCGGTGCCGATAGTTGCTTTTTGGAACTATCAATTATTGGCAAATATCTATGTCGAAGTTTTTATGAAATTTTTTATTCCTCCATGTTCCTCTGTGGCCAGAACTGGAGTGTTCTACAGTTAAACAGCGCCCTCTAGAGGTGAAATAAAAACAATCACGGACACCTCGTGGGGATGTGCTGTATCTACAATATTCATCCAGATTTTTATCCTCACTTCAAAGCATCTTTTTCATTTGATTAGATAATCAAGTGTTTTAAATTGAAGCCGAGCATGCAAAGAAAAATGCAAACATGGAAAATGTGCCCCGTCAGCACATAGATTGTGTCTCCAACTTCATATCTTGTGAATAATAATACACCTTATTCCTCTTTAAACCTCATCTGGTGAAATACATCTATACAAAACTTGTCATCTAGTTCAAATATAGGCTATAAAAGGCTTAATTTGGTTAATACTTAAATATGGAGCATTGTAACCATTGAGTCCAGTCACAATCATTTCAAAATAAGTGTCCGTGGTGTGTCTTCGGCTTGTTTATACGTAGTTAAATGTCCCATGTTATACACCAAATCTTATTTTTTTCTTCTTATTATTGGGATTTTGGTTTAAAAATAAAAAAAAAATCTGGGGATTTGACTATGACTATGTCTGTGCCCTTCACAGTAAGGAAAGACTAAGTAAATGTTTCATCATTCTATAAATCAATTATAAAAACTATTGGCAGATTTATCAGTTATACACCTTAGTTATCGGTATCGGTAAAATCCACTATCGGTTGACCTCTACTCACATTACTATACAATATGACACGTATCGGAAAACACGTAACGATTCAATCTATCACAGTACATCACGATATAATCATTGGATCATGACTGCAACTGCACTTAACACGTATCTGTGAGAGAGTGAACTTTATTAGCAAGTCTAATCACAACTTGCGCTTCTTAACACAACTTGCTGATTCATTACTAAAATGTTGGACATGATATAATTACACAAATGGATGAATATATAAATCAGTACAGGGATCAACATTACTGATGCAATATTGTGAGTAAAAGATATATCACAATATATTGATATGACTGTATCGGCACAGATACGTGCAAGGGTGTGTTCACTGGGCAGCCATGCAGAAACACAAACCTGAAATGAGGAACAGAAACACAAACCAGTAGAGAGAGAGAGAGAGAGAGAGAGAGAGCATGAAAGCGAGTGACATAGAGGGAGAGAGAGCAGAATAATAACGTGCTTTGAGTCCACCAACGTTTTGGCAATCACTTGCTCTGTTGTGATATTTTGTGGGCTGCTCTGGGGCGGATGAACTGCTGCATCTTCATCTTCATCATCGTCGTCGTCAAACGGGTTTAAACACGCTGGTTCTGTGCTAGCGGGCACAGTCAAGCTAACAACATAGAGACAGTGCTGCGTCACATACACACATCATACATGACAGTCAAGCGTGTACACACACAGTCAGGCACTCCTGTCCTGTACAGCTCACGGCAAAATAAAATACAATAATAAAAAGTAAATAAAATAAACGTATGTATATAACTTTGTATTGTGATATCTATTGTGTCTTCGCTGACTGCACATAAAAACAAAAAATATGCTGTCCAATTTACGGATTGATCACTGCTGGTGAGCTTCTTTTTAATAAATCAGTCAAGTACTTCCTCATTGTAACAGGTCAGATGACTCACTCAGAATAAGGTGAAATTAAGTGCGACTTGCTCTTGGCCACAAACCATTGAATGAGAAAGCATCAACCTGTAAACTTACACTATGATGACTTGTGCTGATTTGAGAAAGTCGAACATGTTCATACACTTTGATTTACTGTTGGTATAAACCAGCACAAGGACAATGTACCAGTCAGCATTAATCAATCACAGCTACACAATAATAGACCTAAAGCAGCAGTGGACTCAAGAACATAACATATCTAGTCAAATGTTGTGACGGGTTGAACTGGTGTTTGAGAAAGCGCTGCCATATGATCATGTGTTTGAAATACTCGATTTCACAGCAGGAGTCGAAACATGCTGCTAGAGCTACTAAGAATTTTTTGGAGATAAATATGGGACAGATTTCATCAGAAAATTGAACTGTTTAGTCATTTCAAATGCAAAAAGACCCCAAATGCCTTTTGTGTCTAGGGGGAATTACAACTATTGCAATTTACCAAAACAAATATAATATAAAAAATATAATTGACAAAATAGTTCAAGCATTCAAGGGCCTACAAGTATATATGTTAAAGATATTAAGTATTAATAAGAAAGTACGTTAGCAACTAAATAAGAGATAAAGTGCCATCATTTTCAGAACCAGAGATACGGCTTTTTTAACATTCCTGACTGTTATAGCGCCACCTATTGCATGATCACTACCAAATTTGGCACACTTCTCCAAAATTTGATGTCCAAAAACTCCTTCCTGTAGAGGTTTTGTTGATGTCGAATGAGAAACCTAGGACTAGTTCACAAAAGTTTTTTTTTTTTTTTTTTTTTTAAATAATCTCAAATATTTAACAAACTTTTTGTTAAATTTGTTAAGATTGACACCAATGGTTCTTGAGGGAAAGTTGTCCAGAATGGTGGCCAATTATTTTCAAATTTTGCACAGACCTCTTTGGCCGAAAGTCAAATAGACCCACCATGTTTTCGTTCCAATCGGCTATTGTTAACAGTCTAATAGCAGCTGAAATTTTACTGGTTGATGGCAGCCATGTTTTTCAAGATATGCAACTGTCCTCATCGAACTTGATGGCACCTTGGACAAAGACACTTAATGCTAAATTTCAAGTCGATTGGACCAGTGGTTCCAGAGATATAGCTATTTCTATATTTGTCACTGGTATAGCATCACCAAGTGGCTGAGTTGTGCATTTATTTTTATGTGTCCTCAGACTGACCCCGTTCATGACTGTTCCAAATTTGGTGAAAATATCTAGATGTTGTTCAAAAGTTATAGCCATTTAAGTAAAAGTGGCCACACCCACTTCTAGTGTTTTGGTGTGCTGTTGCGACGTTGAATCGAAAGTTCAAACGCTTTTTGATAATTATTAACTGCTTTTCCACTATCAGGCCAGTAAGGGTCAGGCCTATCAATTGGCCAGTCGGGGCCAATGGCCTCGGACCTCGAGCAGTGGGACCAAAATCGATCTGCGTTCTCAATATCGGGCAAATAGCCCCGCAGCATTGCCGTAAAACCAACCCTTAACACGCCGCCCTGGTGCTAACGTCACACACCCCGCTCATTTCACATGAAAGAGGGAAGCTCAAGCTAAGGTATCATGCTATATAGAATATTGAGTTTATATAGTTTGTAAATATTAGCTAGCAAGCAAGATAAGTTAGCGTTGACAACTCACTGACTTCAACTGCCATGGTGTCCCGAGTGTTCTCTCCACTAACAGCGGGCGATGTCCCAGCACGCCGTCCATGATCTCGAATCATGGAAAGTAATTTCAATGGGCACGGCTTTGTCCATTGTGGTTTTTAACAGATTTGTATTGTATCTGCAATTTTTACATTTTTCCCGAACTTCTACCATTGTGCGCTGGATACACAACCTGACAAGTTTGCCAAAACTCTGCCTTTGACATTGACGCCGCCTCAATCCGCAGTTGGCCTTGTTTAGCCCAAGGGTAATTGGCGGAATTTTTTTTATGACGGAAATGAAATCGGAGATAAATGTTTTGTTTATCTAGAGCCAAGGATTCCGGGTGATGTAAGGCACTGTAGTGCCCCCTCCTTGGCTGATTGGGATGAGCCCATGTGCTTGAGTAGCCAGGTGGAGTACTACCATTCCCCCAAGTTTCATGTCTCTAGGCCTTACAGTTTGGTCAGCACAATCAGTTTTAATGGAGTATAGTAATAAAAATGATACAAATTCTAAAAAAAAAAAAAAAAAAAAAAAGCACTTTGTGCTTGAACCCTTAAATATGAACCCATATTCTGCTTGTATAGCTGACTAGAGAACTGGTTTAGGGCTAGTTCTTGTTACCTGCTGCTAGTTTTTGAAACTTGATCTCCAGTTTGACTGATTCCCATCAGTGTAACATCATCAGTGTGTTTCCTTTTTGTTTCTCGTCGACTGAGCGTTCGATTCAAGTCCATGGACAATTCCTACAACACACACACAGTTGCATGGCCAATCATATCAGTCTACCAACAGATTAAACAAGATTAACAATTAATTAGCCATTAATGTTAGTTATTTGACCACTTTGAGATTACTATTATTGGTTGATAACTGTACCCACTAGGCAGATTAACAGAAGTGTTAGGACCGCTTGGATCAGACCAAAAACTACCAGCAGTCAAGTAAATGTACTTTCTGTTGTCTAATGTTGAGGAGAAATCTCAGTCACTCTGCTCCATTCACATACACTATTCCAGACCAGCTTTCAGTCTGTTGATTGACGATGCTTTGGATTCTTTTGGAATTAATGTTGTTGGTACAGAAGAAATACAACTAACTGACCAATTTATGGCTGAAAAGTTAGCTGGAAATATACAGTTTTCATGTCTCTTTCCACACTGACAGCTTCTCTCAGATGTTGTATGAGAACATCTCTTGTCATCGTGCTGAAACTTCACGTATCAGATTTCAGCACTCACAAACAGACAGTGTGAACAGGAATTGAAAAACAAACCTCAAACTGAGGCCAGTTCATAAGCATTCCTGGGCCGTGGTTTGAACGGAACCACTTCAGGTCTTCCTCTGCGTCAGATCCTTGAATGGTATCTTCTAGTGTGTGATACACAGTCTTGTACCTGACATGAGAGAGCAGGATTACATTCATTCACTTCTGTGTTGTGTTGCATGGGCGGTTTTTAGCCCTTCAAAGGCAAAGCGCTGTAATGTCAACATGGAAACTGAGAAAAATAATTTGAAAAATAATTTGATTGTGGATTGTGTCTCACTATGTTTTCTTTGAATCTGATCATAGTTGAGTCAAACCCGTTGAAAAGACCCGATTTCACTCATTACTAAATTGTGACCAAATGTGTAGTTGCTGCATTTTGCCTTTGCAGGAAAGTATTTGTGTTGTATATTTTGTGTCTGTGCTTGTGAATGTGTGAGAATAAAAACTATGCCTGTTTGCAGATTTGCCTGAGTGCATTTTGCCTCCCATCCAAATGTTTTACATGCAGATCTTTGAATAAAAACATCACACATGTACTGCATCTTGCTAAATTCAGACTTTTTTTTCTCAGCCGCTTAAATTACTTTAGCACAATTCCTGCTCTATATAAATGCTAACATTATTGCCATTATAATAAAAGAGTTGTGGTGCTACCAGTGCTGGTATCAGATGGTAATACCATGGCACAAAATGATTACCATTTTCAAGTAACATGGTATTTACTTGGTACTTCAAAGAATACCATGGTGGTGCCATGTCCAAAATACATGAAGACACTATGGTATTTTTTAGTTAGAGTATGTTTTAGATGATACAATGCCTGCCCACTTTTTCCACCATCTTGGTTCCAGAAGCATTTTTCCCTTTAATTTTTTTCCATAGGGATTTCATAATATCCTTCATAAAAGAGTTGTAAGCCATGAACCAAACCGACCAGCTCCAAGGTGAATCACAACATTAAAAACTTTGATTTGAAGAAAAAAAAAAGTATTTGACAAAAGTTCAAAAGACAATAGACAGAAGACTGTGTACTGTTTGTCTTTAATGAGGGAATGAACTACAATCCCATGAAGCATTGCGAATGATGTAATTGAATTAAAAACTATGGAAAAATATAAAACAATATATTGTGAAATATTTAGATATATATAAAAATATAAGTAGTTTGAGAGTGTAGGGAGAGTGACTCGAATGCATAATTCACAGTGCATCATGAGAGTGGGCGGAGCTAAAAAGCTTTTCTCTGATTGGTGGATCTTTATCTTCAGCATCATTGCTAGTGCAGTTCTTCACCAGAAATTCTCCAATTTAACAGGATTGTTTTTTTTTTTTTTTTTTATTAACATGGACTGATGTCTTCAACAGAAACATATACCATCGATTAACAACCTCAGAGTTCATCGAAGGTTTATAAGTTATCGTTAAAAATCAATTCCCCTATGAAGAAAATGAATGGGATTTTTTTACTTCCGGAAACAGACTTGTGTGATCCACCTGGACTTTTCTTGAGCCACAAGTTTCAAAACCTCAGATGTGTGAACTCCACACTTCCCTTGAGGATTTAAGGAATTGAAAATGCTTTAATAAAGTGTGTGCATGTTCTTACTTGTGATTGGTGGAGAGGTCAAGATGTTGTTTGACGTTCAACAGCAGCTCTTTAAAGAAGCGCAGTCGCTTGTCCTCAAACTGCTGCCACTGTTCAAACACCTGCTCCATGTTCTCCATGTACTGAGGGGTCAGTTTATCCAGCTCCTCCAGAGACTTCTCATAGCGCTCCTTAGTCTGAAACCCAACAACCAAACCCCAAACACGAGCAAAAGATATTATGGTTTGATTTACTATATAAATACCGTATATACTGACATACTTTCAGAAGTCAAAACTGCAAACATGACTCATTCAGTAATCATCATGATTAAGTGATCACAACATTGAGCTCATTAACATATGACCACTCACATTACATATCAAGACCTATTCAGTATTCACTGTATTCAGCGATCACTGCTCTGATGAACAACAGTGCACATGAACACACCTTCTGAACTTCTTGTTGGCATTTCTCCACTTTCTCCTGCAGTTTCTTCTGCACATCTGGGTTGTTGTTCTCAAGTTTGCTTGTACTCTCTCGGCTGGTGGCATTTTTCTCCTCCTTACAGGCAGCGTGGTACACTTTCTTCATGGCATCCACCTGACATCATGGCCACAATGTTTGGTGAGCTTCAAACGCTCAATCACAATTACAATACTGAGGCATCATTCATGTCTGTAGCACAAACGCTGCAGGATGAGTTACACACTGAAGTTTAAGGTTTGTTCAAATCACTAAACCTAATATGAGCGATAGTAATAGTGATGCTTGACTTGGCACTAAAATACTGAAGGTTACTGACAGCTTCAATCATATCTTTGCTGACTGTGTAGAGTTAGGTCAGTACCTCTTTGAGTTTTTTGGCCCAGGGTTTCTGGGCTTTGCGGAAACCATCATCTGCCTCTTTGGTCTCCTTGAATCCGCCGATCATCTGTTTGTGAAAGGCATCCTTCTGCCAGTTCTTCACCTTCTCAAAGTCTTCACCCATCAGAGCAGCTTTCACCTCCATATGCAGGTCACTCACTTTCTCGGCTTCGGTCATCAAAGCACACCACGCCCGTTCCACTGTCCCATACTGGGGACCTGCAGGAGAATGCAGGTTAAGACATTCATGCAATCCACACTGGTTCCACAGCTCATAAACAGCATGTATACAAACAACTAACTTGAAGTATTAAACTTCAGCGCTGTCAATGATTTGAGAGTGAAAAACACTTCGATTTCATTCTGTTCATCATACAAATTGATCGTACACCTTCAGAAGACTTGGAATATGATGCATGGACTTCTTTAATGACATGTTTGGGTGCTTTATGAAATGTACTTAATTAAATTATCATTAAACTATCACCTTTTGTGATCTGCAGAAAAAAGAAAGTCATACAGGTTTGGAGGGCGACAAAGGGTGACAAATTTGTCATTTTGGGTAAACTATTCCTTAGATTGCAAAGCAGCAGACTTTTAGCAGATGATATTTTGGATGGGATTCCAGAATTTTTAATTCTAGGCACCTTTGTTTCATTGTCCTACAGATTTGTCCTTTTTTGGCAAGCTACATGGCTATCAAAAACACTCCGAGAAGTCAACAACCATTTTAAATTTGCACAGCATTGTATGGTGACTGATACACTAAAAATAAGGGAAAGCAGCTCTATTGAAAATATTAAACCAGTACACTTGAAATCGACTTAATACATTTATGTTTGAGATGAGAACGTAATAATATCACGTTAAAGGTGCTGTAAGTGATATTAGCCATTCTAGAATTGCCACAAGCTGAGCCGTTGGATTAGCCACACCCCTCTTTCCAAAACACCGCACATCAAAGATACCAAATGAGCTTTATTGAGACCGACATTGAGCAGAAGGGGTTTTTAAAAACATCAAAAGTAAAATAGCGCCATCAGCTGACAACTGTAATGAATAAAATGGCATAAAAATGGCATTACGCCTCAATAGTTCACTGCAACTAAAACACTATGAGAACACTCAAAATGATTGACTGGGAGAGAGCGTCAGAGACTGCGGCCCGTGACCACATTTTTGTTTGCTGTTTACAGTCTAGTGCGGTCAAAGAGACAGGTGATATATCTCATGACACTTATTCATTCATATTTTTCAGGGAGCAGGAACATTTCTTGCATACATTTCCATGAAAATATTGCTTACAGCACCCTTCGGTCCTAGAGATATTCAACACAGTCATTCAAAAATGATATGATCACATTGCTATGAAATGTTCAAATGGATTCAGAATTCTAACGCATGGTGTTCACTCAATGTGATTTTTAATGCTTGCTTGATTAGCTTTTTAAAATGAGCTAATGCAACACAATTCTTTAGCATCAGGTCTCAACTTAATTTAATTGTGTACAATTCAATCCAACTGTGTTGGGACTATGTCAATAATATTTGTTGCATCAAAGTATTGCTGATACCAGTCAGGGGATATCCAGTTCCCAGCATGCTTTGAACTGGATTGGGAGAGTACATTTTAAAATTAAGTGTTATTATACTTTAATTCTACGCAAAATGAAACAAGTAGGAGACTTGTTAGTGCTTATGTTCAGCAATGTTGGGATTTAGAGGAGATTCTGTCATGTTTAATTTTTCTGGAGGTTTCCATTGAAGAGTGGTGCTAATAGTTAGGTCGAGGTTGGGTACATTACTACTGAAGAATCAGTGTGTATTGCTTTTCTCATGAAGGTATCATCTGTATAATGACTGATTGGGGATCTGTAAACTCTCAGCAGCACCATACTTATTATAAAGTACCAATATATATATCATACTAATGTGTTTGTTGCTAGATAACAACAAGCTGCAAGGTTCAATAAAGTTATTTTAACACTTCAAATTAAAGTTGGTTTAAGTTTTCACTATACAAACTATCTGAGTAGGGGGTAGCACTTTATTTTACATACTGTTCTACATTTACGTACTATATAATTACAATGACTATAGTAATTACTAGGTACTAACCCTAACCCATATGAAGTAAATGTAGTTACCTAATATTACTCAGTACTTTCTTGGGTTAGTACACTGAAAATATACTGAAAGTACATGTGCTGTAAAATAATGTGCAACTGAGAAGAGAAAGTTCACTTAAACCAACAGTCTGTTTTTTTCAGTGTAGGGAATTGAACTGACCAGAAAAAATCTATGCATGAAGTAATCTGGATCCAAGAATGTTACGAAACTCCAGATAACACAATTACATTGAATGACAGCATTCCTGGGATATCTGGGTCAACACTGATGCAATGCATTGCTGATACAAGTACTAACAGAGACCTTTAGAAAACATCAGTGTGTACGGAAAAGCTTTGCATCATTCTTATTAAAAAATAGAAAAAAACACGGCATACTTCAAAAATAGTTGACAAACTAAATGTCAAAAAAATGATGTAAGATGAAAACATATTCATTTGATCAGGGATGGTGGGGAAGTTGCCGATCAAATCTCAATAGAGTAGGTCTACATTTTTACCTGAGCATGAAATTTAAATAACTACCGAAAATATCAGAGAACTTAGTATATTTGTAATAATAATTACTGAATAATGTGCTCTGATCAGAAGCACTCATTATCAAAGATCGTAGCTATTATGTGTGGTCACAAACATAAAACATGTACAGAGATATCCATTGCATCCAAAACTGTTCTCCTTAGTGTAAAAGTTAGAGTCCATTGCTTCATGAATGATAAAGGTAAATTCTCGAAGGATTGGACTATGTTACAATGCAATTGATGCGCATGCCTCATTACAGAAGCAAACTGACAATTTAAATGTAATTCCAAATCGCGTATTTACGTAGGCAGGTTCGAAAATGCCTATTCTACCAAATTTCTTCTGTTTCATTTTCAGTGACGCAGTATTCTGAAACAGTTAGAGCATTGCCTTACTTTCATTTCCTCATAATGTTTCCTGCTTATCACAACACTGTTTGCAACTGATGCTAACAACAGACCACCATCAGTCCATTTTTATTGCATTGGGCGTTTAGCTGGAAGTAAGGGCATATTTGAGGCTTAACTAGTAACTGTGTGCGGTTCTGCGTTGTCCATCACAACATACTTGGTTATGAGTACTGCAAGTGAAACTGCAGAGATATTACCACATTACCAAATCCTCAAGTTCCTTTAACAGATGCTATAAATACTTTCAGAGTTACAGATTACTCACTTATTGAGACAAACATTACTGGACACATGTTGAATTCAATTCTGAATGGTGCACTTCTTCATAACTAAATAAAGGTGAATTGTCCTGTTAAGTCAGCATACAGGTTGTATGTGTGTCTGTCATGAACAGTACATTGTACCTTTCTCAATGAGCTGTCTCCAGCGTTTGGACCACTCTGTGAGCTGCTGCGCGTAACTCTTCTCAATGCGTGCACGCTCATGTATGCAGTTCATCAGGTCATTACACAACCTGTTCCCATCATCCACACGCTTCACTGTACGCTTATAATTTCCCACCTGAGAGACCATTAAAACACGCAAAAGCTCATTTGAAACAGCTTGTAAATATGTTGTAAACAGCACAGTTTAAAAGAATATATTTGATTAAATACATTATAAAATCACTTTTTGTATTGTCTTATCAATGCTTTACTCATCTGCCACAATAATGTAATGTTATTATTAACTGAAATAACTGAATATTTAATCATTGTATATTGGATTTTTATTTTATTAAGGGCCTTTCTTTGCAAATATTTAACCCTCATGTTGTGTTCCGGTCATTTTGACCCAAAGAGGATTTTCTTTTGCCTGAAAATGATCATGTTATTCTACTGGACTAAAATGTACTGACTTTGCTCACATAGGGTATCACAACTTCACAAAACGTTTTTTGATCATTTTTTCACCTTGTTACACTTTTGGTGTTCCCGGCCTATAAAAATTGCTTATAAATCTCTCATTATGCTATATCATCACCAAATATTGGATTAGATCTTTTTGCCAACTTGCTTTCTTTCAATTAGCACAGGTTTTGTATTTCTTTTTGCAGTTTATTGATCATAGGCCTCATTGACCTGAGCTTATTCACCTCCGTTTTTGAGTGAGTAAAGCATTATTTGTGGATAATTTTGGCAATATTAAATAAAATATGAAAACATTCTGTACTATTTATCACACTAGTGTGCTTTAATGTTTAACCAGGAGTTTGTTTTGAAATGCTTTTATTTTGTACAAAATGGCACAAAGTCACACGTACACGCACAAACTCTTTTGAGTATTTCATGCTTTCTTTTTCACAGAGATGAACTTTATCCTACCCTGAACTGCATCCAACATCCATTCATCCATCCAATATCACACACACACATACGCACTCACTCACTCACGCACTCACTCACTCACGCACTCACTCACTCACTCACTCACGCACTCACGCACTCACTCACTCACTCACTCACTCACTCACTCACTCACTCACTCACTCACTCACGCACGCACGCACGCACGCACGCACGCACGCACGCACGCACGCATTTGCAAGGCACAAACAAAAAGCTATTGTCAGTCATGTGCATGAGGACACAAAACCACCAGGTGTTCATTGATTTGGTTTGTTGTTGATTAGAAAATATAAATACGAACAGCGAATATGAACAGTGTTGGTATTTTTGTTCCATGAAATGTTCTTTATATGACAGTGTTAATGTGTAAATAGCAGGGTTCCCATGCTGAAAAACCTGGAATGCAGTTTTCCAGTAATGGAAAAGTCATGGAAAATTAGAAAAATACCAAAATGTCCTGGAAAATAATTATTTGTCCTGGAAAATATTTTAAAATAATAAAAGGGTTTGACGATGTTGCTAACAAGGTTTTCATTACATGTACAAAAACACGGAACGATCAGGACACAAATACACAAATTTGGATAATTTTGTCACTGCCGGTGGCTGTGTATTGTGAAACAATGTCAACGCTTACTCAAGACTGATTACAGCAGCGTCCAATCGTGTGCTTGGCAATTGCGGTCCAACCGAGGCAGATCGCTTGATTGGTTACAGCTACAGCCAATCACGTGCTTGCCGCGTGCACAGTGAGAAGCGACACTCGTGAAACTTCTCGTTCATAAACAAATGGAATGACCTGGTACATGTACATGAAGGGCATGTTGTTCGTTTATTTCAGCATCAACATGTGAGTCTACCTTATTCATCAAGGAGAGAAAAGGGCGGAAGAGCTATTAATGTGTAAAAGTAACTGATGTTTATACATGTTGAGGGGCTTTCACATGACTCGCGTCATTGCTGCAGAATACATTGAAGTCTATGAAGTGACGCGTCAGAGCAACCTCGACTCCAACCTCACACCAAAGTGTTTTCCACACGTTTTTGCCTCACAAATGTTGTCTTTGAGAGTATAAAGCTACAATAAATTTTAAAACTTTTCAGATTTACGAAGAGATATTGAATGTCTCATAAATATTTTAATTAATTATTACTTTATCGTTTCAGAGTATCCAGGGACCCCAGTTACTGAACTACAGTAATTACATTTACCCCCAAAAAACAACAACAAAAAACGCTGAGACATAAACATAAACAAGTCCTCTTTTTATTTTCTGCAATCAAAGAATTTGCAATTTTGTCTCTTCCTTATTGTGCACACCTCCCACTTTCTCACGTGGCATTCTCATAAATTCGCCCCTCTGTGACACTTTCTGCAATGCTCATCATGTGGAGGGCAGAGCGCCGCTTGACGCTGGCATTGAGTGGAGTGTTGACGCCTTGAAATCAACTCATGTGAAATACACTTTACAATGACCAATGGACATTATTGAAACTCAAAATGATTATTATTAGACTATTATTGTTGTGTTTTCTGTTAAAAGTCATGCTCAGCAGTTTAAATACTGTAGGAAAATGATACAGTAGATCTGCTTTGTTCTTATAATGATTAAACATTCTACTGAAGTCAGTAGATTTGACATACACATTTTAATAAAGGAGAAGGTAAGGACATTATTATTAGACTATTATTGTTGTCTTTTTAGATGAAAAGTCAAGTTTGGCAGTTCACAAACTGGAGGAAAACTAAAGATCTGCTTTGTTCTTATAATGCTTAAATACTATAAAGTCTCTTGGCAGATTTCGGTTGAGAACAACTCAGTATTATTCAATGACTCACTCATTGCACATAAGTCACTCATTTTTCACCATCTAGTGGCAGAGACAGAGAGCACTCTGAAGTGCACAGCACATACAGACTATGTATTTATTAAATTGAATCACAGCTTTACGGGGACTTGTTGGGTGCATAAAATGATCTGAAAGTTGTGCCTTGAAAAGAGTGGGAACCCTGAAATAGGCTTAGGTGGAGGCTTTGTTACAATGGTCAGATTTGACCGGGAACACCACAAGTGTTACTTTGTGCCCCTTTTCAGGAAATAAAAGCATTTCAAAATGTTTGTGTGTTTGTGTGTGTGTGTGTGTGTGTGTGTGTGTGTGTGTACGGGTTTAACTTCCGTTGTGGGGACCAAATGTCCCCACAAAGATAGTAAAACCTGAGATCACCTACATTGTGGGGTCCAGCCAGCGGTCCTCACAAGGGAAATAACATATTAAATGATGTTTTATTGAAAATGTAAAAATGCAGAAAGTTTTTTTGTGAGGGTTAGGTTTAGGGGTAGGGTTAGGGTTAGGGGATAGAATCTATAGTTCATACAGTATAAAAATCAATATGTCTATGAAGAGTCCTCATAAGGATAGCTGCACCAACATGTGTGTGTGTGAGAGAGAGTGTGGTGCGTGTGTCTGTGAGAGAGCGAGCGTGCGTGCGTGTGTGTGTGTGTGTGAGAGAGAGAGAGAGTGTGTGTGTGTGTGTGTGTGGCGAGGCTTTATGTTTGCGAGCACACATGCACATATGTGAACACCAACATGTAAGAAAGCATGTAATACTCAAAGAGTTTGTGCGCATGTGTGAGCATGTATGTGCGTGTGTGCTAGTGTGTATGTGCGCGTGCACAGATCCGATGCCTTTATGTTTGCAAGCACACATGCACATAAGTGAACATGAACATGATGAACATGCTCCTGAACACTTATTTTTGATCTCCCCCATTCATTTTCAGTGGTTGGTCATTTTTGACTGGGAACACCACAAGTGTGACTTTGTGCCATTTTGTACAAAATAAAAGCATTTCAAAACAAACTCCTGGTTAAACATTAAAGCACACTAGTGTGATAAATAGTACAGAATGTTTTCATATTTTATTTAATATTGCCAAAATTATCCACAAATAATGCTTTACTCACTCAAAAACGGAGGTGAATAAGCTCAGGTCAATGAGGCCTATGATCAATAAACTGCAAAAAGAAATACAAAACCTGTGCTAATTGAAAGAAAGCAAGTTGGCAAAAAGATCTAATCCAATATTTGGTGATGATATAGCATAATGAGAGATTTATGATATGAAATGAGCAATTTTTATTAGACGGGAACACCAAATTAGGTAAAGAAATTTCAACACAGCACAAGGGTTGAATCAGCGATTTATTGCAATTTATTTTATCATGTCATTAATTTGATTAAACATTTTATTTTACTGACAGCCCTTGAATAAATATGGATGTCCAAAAACATATGTCAGAGAAAATAAAAATATGAAGTACATTACAAATACATTTGAATATTTTAAATATACTGTATATACTAATGAAGTGTGTGAGCTTGTGTGTTACGTACCTCCCAGAAGCTGTCACTAGAGACATCATTCAAAGAGTCATTGAAGTCTGACATGTCTGAAATAAAAAACAACATCATTATTATTTCATTTCAACTGTGGCACCAATGACTCATGAAGATTGAAGGATTTATTGTCCCCAAATTATTTGGCACCACAAGCTCTTTTTTATTGGAAGGTCAAAAGGTAAAATTTGAAAAAAAAAAAAAAAAGAATACCAATACGATATAAAATTTTGGGTCATGTGCCCAGAAGCAGTGTTGACATTCAGCTACCCGGTGCCATATTTATTATAATGTTCTTATTACTTGGGGTGGGCGATATAAGCAAAAACACATATCTTTATATTTTGGTTGATTACTACAGTAGTGGCCAAAAATATTGGCACCCTTTTATTCAATACTTTTTGCAACCTCCCTTTGCTAAGGTAACAGCTCTGAGTCTTCTCTTATAATGCCTAATGAAGTTGGAGAACACCTGGCAAGGGATCTGAGACCATTCCTCCATACAGAATCTCTCCAGATCCTTCAAATACAGAGGTCCATGTTGGTGGACTCTCCTCTTCAGTTCACCCCACAGGTTTTCTATGGAGTTCAGGTCAGGGGACTGGGATGACCATGGCAGAACCTTGATTTTGTGGGCAGTGAACCATGTTTGTGTTGATTTTGACATTTGTTTTGGATCATTGTCCTGCTGGAAGATCCAACCAGGGCCCATTTTAAACTTTCTGGCTGAGGCAGCCAGGTTTAGATTTTTGTATCTGTTGGTATTTGATAGAGTCCTTGATGCCATGTATCTGAACAAGATGTCCAGGACCTCTGGCAGAAAAACAGCCCCACAACATTAAAGATGCAGCACCACATTTAACTATTTGCATTGGGTACTTCAGCTCTGTGTGCCCCAAATCCATCTCTGGTGTTTGCTGCCAAAAAGCTCTTTTTTTGTTTCATCTGACTATAGAACCTGGTCGCATTTGAAGTTCCAGTTGTGTCTGGCAAACTGAAGACACTTGAGTTTGTTGTTGGATGAGAGCAGAGGCTTTTTTTCTTGAAACCCTCCCAAACAACTTGTGGTGATGTAGGTGACGTCTGATTGTAATTTTGGAGACTTTCTGACCCCAAGAACCAACTAATTTCTGCAATTCTACAGCTGTGATCCTTGGAGAGTCTTTGGCCACTTGAACCATCCTCCTCACCGTGTGTTCAGACAATATAGACACACGTCCTCTTTCAGGCCAATTCCTAAGATCTCCAGTTGATTGAAACATGTGAATTATTGCCCTGATGGTGGAAATGGGTATTTTCAATGCTTTGGCTATTTTCTTATAGCCACTTCCCATTTGGTGAAGCTCAACAACCTTTTGCCGCACATCAGAACTATATTCTTTAGTCTAACCCACTGTGATTGATGATTAAGAGAATTTGGCCTGGGTGTTACCTCATATTTATACCCGTGAAACAGGAAGTCATGGCTGAACAATTTCATGTTTTTTCAATTTCAATTTCATTCAGGATCATTACCGCTTTTGCCGGTGTCACTGCGGCTCGCTTCGTGCGTGCGCTTGTAAAATGTATATTTTAAAGGCTCATTATTACGGTTTAGTATTTCTCTGTAATGTAGAACAGTGTTAGCAATGTTACTTATAACATGCTTTCTCAGCCCTGGAACTCAAACCATTTTCTGATGCCCCCCCAAAAAAATATATAAGTAATTAAATTAATATCATAAACGTGCGACTAGTCGACTAATGGCTTAAACTAACGACTACTAGTCGACTAGGAAAATCTTTGGTCGGGGGCAGCCCTATTTAAAAGTAGACAATTCAAGCTTTCTATAGACATATTTCTCATGTCTGCGAGGCAAGTATACGCTGAGTTTCGGTTCATTTTCGTGACGCGCTCCAGACAGAAGTTCACGGAGACCGAGACGGCAGAAAGCGCATCCTGTATGATTTCTTTATTTTACAAAACCACAAGGTTTTGCTGTTATTGTGAGTGTACACAAATAAAAGTAAACCCATTCTAGTTTCGAATGATGTCTTACTCTTATCTGTATGACCAAATATGACGGAGTACTTCTTTCTGCTGTTATCAGGGAAAAAGTCAGGTGATCCCGCCGGCGCCTCCAGTGACCACAGAGGATTGGCTATATTATCAATATAAAAAAACAACTCAAACAGGAGCAATTCAAATATTGAATTTTGGGGGCATTCCCGACCCTGCACGACGTTATTTTGAGCCAATGCCTGATTAGCTTGCTTGTTGTTAAGCTTAATGGAGGGCTATTGCCTAAGTTCTGCTGGCTCTATGGAGATTTTTATATAGTGGTTTAATTTCACAGCAGTGGCAATGTCGAAGTTTAGGGCAAACATTATCTTTACCTGGCTGTCACAAATGAAGGCTGGTCAGGTGGACTTCGGTGTTGTGTGGAGGCTGTGACACAGAATGTCAAAGAGAGGCAGGGGCTTGTGTGGTCTCGCAGAATTACAACTTAAATGCAGATGTCAGGCACACGTTTAATTGAGAATTGATGCCAAGGGCCAAATTTAAATTAAAACTAAAATATACATAAAAAAATAAGAAATGACTTGCAAAAAGGGCACTTATCTAGTGAAAGAGGCCGGGTGCTTGAGCACCACTTGGGGTCTATTTGTGCACTTGACTGCCTGCCTGAGTTTCGTCGACAGTCGGAGGTTTAGTGCTACAGACATGAACAGTGGCAGTTCTAGCTTGTATGGCACCCTGTGCGGAACCCGCTTCAACACGCCCCCCCCCTCCCCCACAAGATGCCGCCCTGGGCAACTGCCCATGTCGCCCGTGCCTAAATCTGCCACTGGAAATGAATGAATGGCACCTCAAATCTTGAGTTGTTGAGAAGAGGTGTGTGCTGTTACTTTGCTAAGCAATTTTACTTTCAAATTTCACCTTTGAATGATAAACCAGTTGAAAAAACATCCCATAGATGTACACTGAGGGAGGGATTCGAGTCATATGTAGAGAGAAGAATATGACAGAGATTTGAGATCGGACTCTTTTGACTTGAGTCAATAAGCAATCTCCTAGTAACCACACACAACACCTTAGAAACAGCAATAACTTAATCTCAAGAAAGTCTCATTCAAACACTGGCAGAAACACACAGTACATACATCACTCACACCGGAGATGTTTTTATTTCACTCTTAAATGTCATTGTGTGTCCAATGACTTAAGTGTGTTTATTTCAAGCATGCATACTACATGCATTAACCATGCGTGTCCTAAATCGCTGCTTCAGTGCTTTTAATCAGATCTGTTGTGAGTGTGTGTGTAATATCAGTGTGTGTAAGCTCAAGTGTCTGTTGAGCTTTACTGGACTTCAGATGCACAACAGCAGGTGTGTGTGTAGCTAAAAACATGTAGCACTGATGTGAGGTTTCCACACCTGTCAATCATCTGTCTGTTTATTTAAGAGGTGATTGACCAACAGTACACATCAGAATGACCTCACCATTAGCTGACTGTTCACTGTTGCTACAGCAATAATTAATAACATTTTTCCAAAAAACAAAAACAAAAAAAAAATAAAAATGTTTGTGGCGCTTTTAAAAATTCAAGTGTTTGTTTGAGCGACCAGTCAAGCCTGACACTGTAACACTGGATCAACCAATAGCATGAGTTTGGGGGAGGGACTATATTTTTCTCCGACCAATGGAAAATCTGGAGTATTTGGGAAATCTGTTAGAAAACAGTCATTATGTTGGCTTGACAGTGGTTAAGTGTTTTTACAAAATCCCCAAACGAAGACCAAAATTATCAGCTGTAACTCCTTTCAAGCTACATCCACAAATCTTCACACAGACCTTCAGACTGTTCTGACTTAGTGTGCCATTTCTTTTCTAACTGATCGGACTTATGTTTTGTCTCACAGTGGATCTAAAAAAAACCCATAGACTTACATTTAGGGACTATTCACAGTCCAAGTGTCAAAAATCTATATATCTGTCTGTCTGTCTGTCTAGCAGTTGTTTGTCTTACTGTAATTTAAGTATAACCGTCACACTTTTAAACTAGCTTAAACTTTCAGACAAGGCTTTGTTAAGACAACATTACATTTATTTTGACAAACTTGACCTATCTAGTTATTTTTGGCCATTCTGTTATAGTAATAGTGGTGCATAAATGACACACTTCAGCTTTAAGTCTCTGTTCTCATGTGTGAGCTCCAGATAAACTGTGTAAAGTTTGTGCATGTTCAGTGAGTCTGCTGTAGTCTATGACACCTGCCACATACAAAACAGGGTTTGTTCTTTCACAATAGGGCTCAACTAACGATTATTTTGATAATCAGTCAATCTAACGATTATTAGAACGATTATTCATCTATTCAGCGATTATTGCAATAATTAATCATTAGCTCTTAACTGGTTATTCAGCTTGTGCCCGAGTTAAAAGTTTGTATTAAACGTGCTTACTAACAATAAAGGTATTAAAAATACCTCTAAATGACATTCACTGAATTTTAATTTTAATAAGTTTAATTCAGTAAAGAAATTCACTGCAAACAATTCTATTGTTATAAAGTGTTTTTGTCTTGTTTTCCATTTAAAATAATCTAAAAATCCTTAAAACAAGATACACATACTTGAGAAGCAACATATAAGATATTTAGACCTGCTTTAAGAGAATGTATTTTAAATATAAGTGCATTTTGTATATAAGTGTATTTTTTCACCTGATTATACTTCTGCGAGTGCAGTAAAGACAAAATATACTTCTATTCAAGATCTATTCTCTAAAAGCAAGTCTAAATATCTTATATGCTGCTTCTCAGGTGAATGTATCTTTTTTAAAGGATTTTTAGATATTTTAAAATATTTGTATTTTTAATATTATATTCAACATTCTCAGATAACTATTTTTTTTTCTGCAGTATAGCTGCTAAAGTAAATATACGTTGTTTTAAAGGAGTTTTAGATATTTATGTTGCAAAACAAGCCAAAACAAATCAAAAACGTATTTTGTTTCAGTGTATAATGGGGCGAAGACTACCCTCTCTCACCTTTCTGTTCACTTCAATCCATCTTTAACTCTCTTATTAATAAAGCTGCATATTGACAATTTTCTTCACCATAAGAAGTGCACAGTGACACATATATTATGATTCAATAAGTCTCGAGTCATCACATTATAATCTAGCAGCATTAAGTGTGTGCGCTCGAAGGACGAGCGTCCTGTGACAGAGTGTGCATCAGCCGGTGCGGTTTCAATCTCTCCCGCTTACATCGGGACATTCACACGACTCATAGAAGAGGCGCTGAATGCACAGAGAAATGACCGTTTCAGAGTTTGTAATTATTTACATGATCTGCTTCAGTATTATTTGAACTTTAATAAAACTATAACACATTAAATATAACTGCATTAAAGATGTAACGCATTAAATATAACTGCATTAAAGATGTAACGCATTAAATATAACCGCATTAAAGATGTAACGCATTAAACATAACCGCATTAAAGCTGTAACGCATTAAATATAACCGCATTAAAGATGTAACACATTAAATATAACCGCATTAAAGATGTAACGCATTAAATATAACTGCATTAAAGATGTAACACATTAAATATAACTGCATTAAAGATGTAACACATTAAATATAACCGCATTAAAGATGTAACACATTAAATATAACCGCATTAAAGATGTAACGCATTAAATATAACCGCATTAAAGCTGTAACGCATTAAATATAACCGCATTAAAGCTGTAACGCATTAAATATAACCGCATTAAAGATGTAACGCATTAAATATAACCGCATTAAAGATGTAACGCATTAAATATAACCGCATTAAAGATGTAAACGCATTAAATATAACCACATTAAAGCTGTAACGCATTAAATATAACCACATTAAAGCTGTAACGCATTAAATATAACCGCATTAAAGATGTAACGCATTAAATATAACCGCATTAAAGCTGTAACGCATTAAATATAACCGCATTAAAGATGTAACGCATTAAATATTACCGCATTAAAGATGTAACGCGTTAAATATAACCGCATTAAAGATGTAACGCATTAAATATAACTGCATTAAAGATGTAACGCATTAAATATAACTGCATTAAAGATGTAACGCATTAAATAACCGCATTAAAGATGTAACACATTAAATAACCGCATTAAAGATGTAACACATAATATAACCGCATTAAAGATGTAACACATTAAATATAACCGCATTAAAGATGTAACGCATTAAATATAACCGCATTAAAGATGTAACACACAATATAACCGCATTAAAGATGTAACACATTAAATATAACCGCATTAAAGATGTAACGCATTAAATATAACCGCATTAAAGATGTAACGCATTAAATATAACCGCATTAAAGATGTAACGCATTAAATATAACCGCATTAAAGATGTAACGCATTAAATAACCGCATTAAAGATGTAACGCATTAAATATAACTGCATTAAAGAAGTAACACATAATATAACCGCATTAAAGATGTAACACATTAAATATAACCGCATTAAAGATGTAACACATTAAATATAACCGCATTAAAGATGTAACGCATTAAATATAACCGCATTAAAGCTGTAACGCATTAAATATAACCGCATTAAAGCTGTAACGCATTAAATATAACCGCATTAAAGATGTAACGCATTCAATATAACCGCACTAAAGATGTAACGCATTCAATATAACCGCATTAAAGCTTCGGTGTATACTTTATTCAAAATTTGAATAACAGCTATGATTTTTGTCATAATTGTGCTACCATAATAAAAATAATTTTTATAATTTCCGTGTTAGCCAGCTGATAACGGTACCTTGGTGGCAAGTTTAAATCAGCAGAATTCACTATGTCAGAGAAAACCATATGTTTAGATGTGCAAGAACAGTTATAAATAATGTAACCTGTAAGACAGATTAAAACAGTTTTAAGGCTACATTTATTCAAAATCTATATTTAAAATATTTGTATGCGTTTATACTTGATAGTGCTGTCTGAGCGTTTCTCAGAAGTATGCACACTACAAAACATGCCCAAAAGTCTCTGCAAGCATCCCATAAAAAGCATTTTTCCATCTGTCTTCCCACCCTTTAAGTAACAGTTCATCTACAAATCAACTCAGCCTCATGTCATAATAAACCTGTATGACTTTCGGTTTTGATGAATATAACTGGTTACTCTTGTCCAAATCAAAGTCATAGAGCTTTTGAATGATGGCAGAATTATCATTTTTGGATAAACTAATCCTTGAACACTCTAGACACATGGAAAGAGAAAAGTATCACACCTGGGATTTTAATATAAAGGCCTGAGGTAGAAGAAACCATGACAACAGCAGACAGATTTCCATTCTGCACACACAAGGACTGAGACAGCTTATACAAACAGCAGCAATGTTTTAGAAAAGGGTTTTACATTACAATGTAATAAGAACAAGACCAATAGCATGTTGTGAAATTCATTCTGACATCACAGAGGCAGCATTATGATGCCACCGTGACAGGCGGCTCTATCAGATCACCTGATGCAGCATTTTCAGAGAATAAGCAAGTGATTCACTTAAAGTAAAACCTTAAACGACACAAACTGATCGCTTGTGTAGTCATAACAAGAAACGAACAAGACACAACACGAAAAAACCGTAAAATAAACACTTACAGCACCCTGTTGCTTTACACTCACTCAAACACACACACACACACACACACACACTCACACACACGTTTTATACTGTACAAACTATAGATTATATCCCCTAACCCTACCCCTAAACCTAACCCTCACAAAAAAACTTTCTGCATTTTTACATTTTCAATAAAACATCGTTTAGTGTGATTCATAAGCTGTTTTCCTCATGGGGACCGACAAAATGTCCCCACAACGTCAAAAATTTCGGGTTTTACTATCCATATGGGGACATTTGGTCCCCACAAAGTGATAAATACTCGCACGCACGCACACGCACGCACGCACACACACACACACACACACACACACACACACACACACACACACACACACACACACAATTCAGTGGTGTAATAGCTTTATACGTGTATAAAAAACATACATGAGAGTTTGCTGAGAAATAACGCGTTTAACGTGTGATTGTGGAGTAAGATAAGCGTTTTAAACAGCTGATGTTCAAGTCGCTTAAATATAACGTGTAAAATGACAGATGATGAATAATAATTGATCGATCATTCTCGGAATCACATCAAACATGTATTTGAGATCGTTACCTGTGTGTTTGTGTTAAAGTCCAGCTGTGTAAATGAACACTTCTGTGTCGATGATACTTTGACTTTCTTCGATCAACTGAGCGGAGGCGCACCTCTGTGACGTCACATCCCCTGTGCCCAACACACATCATTCATATTCAACATTTAATATACAGCACACACAAAACAGTCCAATTCAGTTTCTTTAGCTTTACTTTATTAAAGGTTACTCAGTTAAGTTTGATGGACATTTTTTTATGAAAACGAAATGTGTAAATTATATAAATATTTTTTGTGTATATGTAACAACGTATCATCAAAAACTAAAGAGTAAATATATTACTTTATGAACTTATACATAAAGGATATCCTGTATATTACTCTCTATTGTATACTGTACAGTGTATGTTATTATTTGTATATTGTTGAGTGTAATTATGTGTATAACAGATGTTTAAATTGTGTTGTGTTAATTTGATGTTATTGTAAATTGGTATATGTCTCATCACTGTCACGACTGCTATGTTGATCGGAACTGCACCCAAGAATTTCACACACCATTGCACTTGTGTATATGGCTGTGTGACAATAAAGTGATTTGATTTGCTACATGTAGCCTATTATATGGTCTATATCATTATATATGCACTTTATGACATTCAAAACCATATATTTAAAGCATATGAATAATATTATTCTATATATGTCAAACATTATGAACATTAAATACCATAACATCAACTTTATATGCATCATTGCAGCTGTGTGGATGTAAAAGTTTGGACATGTCTGGCTAGAAAAGTTTCCAAAAGGCACATTGCAGATATCTACACATATGAATCTTTATTCAGTCTAATGCTCTAGTAAATCAAAAGATTAACTGATTATTGTTTGTGTAAATGCAGCTGCAGAAACTCGTCATGTGTGTAAGACACTACAACAGTGAAGTGTTCATATATGTGCTATTATAGGTGCTTCTCTTTCCTGTCCTGAATTACACTCGTGGTTACCCTCCACATGAGCTCATCCTTCACCACTGATCTAGTCAAACTGCACACACACACACACACATTACTCGAAACACTAAGAGATCTCATCCTTCAGTTGAAATACAACAGGGACATTTTGTGACACTACATAAGTTTCCTTTTCTGCTGTTACTAAACATATCTCAAAGCATACAAAAGAACATGATGGATCATTTATTGTATCTGTGTGAAATAGCAGTTACAACTTATACAAAGCTACACATTCCTTCAGTGATATAGACAAACGTACATATATAAAATGATTATTTTTAAATAAAGAAAATCTGTAGTCCAGTGTATTGCACCATCTTTTCTTTTGACTTTTTTTGTGCGTGTGTAGTTCCTGTAACTCAACAAGTACAACATGGGAACACACACTGATAAAATATATACCTGTTAGTCACTCTGGAAAAAAGTTTTCACCAAATAAATACAAGTCAAAAGTAGTATAATCCTCTTGTTCAGATATTCCTGTTGTCAGAAGTGCATGTTAATGTCTCATGCGTAAAAGGGTTTGTGTCTCTGGTCGTATCATGCAAGTCTCTCAATCCTCCTCAGTCGTGAGTCCAAACTGAAGGCGGAGTTTAAAAAGGTGACATCACTTCCAGGTGGCTGGGAAAGGTCGAACGCTGCTTGATCTCGTGCCCTTGGACCCCAAAGACTGACCAGAGCGACTCCTGAGGTCCCGCTCAGCGCTGTCACTCATTGCCTGCTCCTCATCGTAACTATGAGAGATTTCAGAGTGACTCAAATGTACATGGATATTTATGAAATTGCTTTTATTTAAATGGATCATTTTTTTAAACTTTTTTAACATTGCTTATTTTTAACTATGGAAAGTCAAAATGACATCAAAATGGACTATTTACTTTCTTACATGTGATTACACACAGTGCATGTTATTCGAAAGAAAACAATCCTCCGCAATCTTTAAAAAAATGAAATTTTACTGTTATTATGGTGCATTCACGTCATGTCGGATTCACTGTGATTAGGAGATTCCGACTCGTAAAAACGGTTCACGACTTCGTTGAACTCTTAATTACAAGTTGTTTTGCAAGCTGTTTCAACGTTTAATCATGTGCAGGATATGAATTATAAACTGTATATTAACAATTATATTTTTGCTAGTTAAAAAAAATTATGCTAATACTCACAGAAATACACATTCATGATATTAAAAAAGACATCATCCTTTTTTGCGTTCTGAACATTTCCATAGAAACAAATAATTTTTCAGTCCGAGCATGTGAACAGATCAGAGTAGAATCTCTGAATTGTCATCTCGTGATTACAGTTATTTCGTCAGGATGTAAACGCAGCATTAGTGCGACTCCTAAAATAGTGAGAATACTGATTTGAGAGCGCAATCACTTACAGGACTTCGTAGTGTCCCAGAGCTTCTTTGGGCAGACTGCGGTTCCAGCGGCAGTCTGGGATTTCAGCGTTTGGTGTGACAATATTCAGCGTGTCATTGATGAGGTTGTATTTCAGGATGCGGTCATTAGCAGTGCTGGACGTGAGCGACGGTGACGCGTTCACCTGAAATAAACACACATGCAGTTTGTCAAGGGTTGCTGCCTATGAATCCTCTCATGTACCAACATGTCAGAATTCAGTCAGTGAAGTAATGAGGGTGTAATTGTGGTTTCGCTTGATAGAAAATATACACTGATCAGCCACAACATTAAAAGCACCTGCCTAATATTGTGTAGGTCCCCCTTGTGCCGCCAAAACAGCACCAACCCGCATCTCAGAAGAGTATTCAACAATCCAACAATCATGCCACGCTCCAAATCACTGAGATCACATTTTTCCCCATTCTGATGGTTGATGTGAACATTAACTAAAGCTCCTGACCTGTATCTGCATGATTTTATGCACTGCACTGCTGCCACACGATTGGCTGATTAGATAATCGCATGGATGATTGTTGGTGCCAGATTGGCTGGTTTGAGTATTTCTGTAACTGCTGATCTCCAGGGATTTTCACACACAACAGTCTCTAGAGTTTACTCCAAATGGTGCCAAAAACAAAAAAACATCCAATGAGCGGCAGTTCTGTGGATTAAAACGCCTTGTTGATGAGAGAGGTCCACAGAGAATGGCCAGACTGGTTCAAACTGACAAAGTCTACGGTAACTCAGATAACCACTCTGTACAATTGTGGTGAGAAGAATATCATCTCTGAATGCTGTTCTGAGATGCGGGCTGGTGCTGTTTTGGTGGCACGAGGGGTCCTACACAATATTAGGCAGGTGGATTTAATGTTGTGGCTCATCGGTGTAAAGTTTAAGAAAAAGCATATGACACTCACCTCGATAAGCCATGGTTTGAGTTTGTCATCAATAATAATGTCATAACCATAACACTCAAAGCAGTGTTTGTCATTGTTCATGACAGGCTACAGTAAAAAGAGATAAAAGATGAGAAAGTAAAAATACATTATAAAAGAAATAGACAACTTTAAATTCAATATAACATCTAAATTGACACAATGTTTCTGGTCTTACTATGAATGATTCATCAAGAACAACAATGTTTGTCTTCATAATCTTTTATCAAAATGTAATAACTTGCTCTGCCTCTGAAATGACTTTTCTTTTGGCAACACTTTACATTAAAATTCCTTTATTAAGGATTTGTAAAGGGATTCACTGATGACTAATAAGTCATTCACAAATGCATTATTTCACATTGATAAGCAGTTATAACTAGAGGATTTTGCCGATACTGATTACTAAGGTGGGAAAACAGGTCGATAGCTGATAAATTGTCCGATCATTTTAAAATGTATAATATGAATGACAACTTTCCACTCAATGTAAAATAGTGCTGAACTTTAGTAAGTATCACTTTCAGTGGCGATACTTCAATACATTTCTTCCACATGGAATA
This sequence comes from Myxocyprinus asiaticus, assembly GCF_019703515.2. NCBI lineage: Eukaryota > Metazoa > Chordata > Actinopteri > Cypriniformes > Catostomidae > Myxocyprinus > Myxocyprinus asiaticus. The sequence goes on from NC_059388.1 coordinate 708,306, forward strand.
TTCTTCAAAGCCATCTGACATGAATGAAAATATTAATAAAGATATTACAGGTCAAGTGTGTTTGTAGTTCAATCTTACAAAACCAAATAGTGACTGTATGCTTCATCACTACTGACGATATTTGTATTTTTTTATTGTCTAATGAAGTCTATGAATGATGTACAAGAAAGGGAGAGAGAAAAAGAGGTAGAAATAAAATAAAATTATCAGACTATTGGTGTTGATTTTTTCTTTTAGCCGATAGTTAAAGAACGCAACTATCAGCTATGATTAATCGGTAAATCCGATTTATTGGCTGACCTCTAGTTATAACAACATGAATAAAAAGGGCAACTTTAATGCAACGCTTGCCAAATAGTAAGCATTTTAACTTGTACGTTATAAATGCTTAATAAATACACTTATTCATACTTATATTATTTATTTATTTTTTATCCCCTTTTCTCCCAATTTGGAATTCCCACTACTTACTAGGTCCTCGTGAAGGCGCGGTTACTCACCTCAATCCGGGTTTCGGAGGACAAGTCTCAGTTGCCTCCGCTTCTGAGACCGTCAATCCGTGCATCTTATCACGTGACTCGTTGTGCATGACACAGTGAAGACTCACAGCATGTGTAGGCTCATGCTACTCTCAGCGATCCACGCAAAACTTACCACGCGCCCCATTGAGAGCGAGAACCACTAATCGTGACCACAAGTAGGTTACCCCATGTGTCTCTACCCTCCCTAGCAACCGGGCCAATTTGGTTGCTTAGGAAACCTGGCTGGAGTCACTCAACACACCCTGGATTCGAACTCGTGACTCCAGGGGTGATAGTCAGCGTCAATACTCGCTGAGCTACCCAGGCCCCCCTCATACTTATATTATTAATCAAAAACATAACTGCCCTAATTCATGATTTATGTCACAGTGCAGTAAAAATTCACTGTTATTGTGAGATTAAAGGACTGTTGAGGGTTGAATACAAGTTAAGCTCAATCGATTGTCGCTCCTTTAAAAAAAAAAGGCAAAATCGAGATTACAGTGAGGACTTACAATGGAAGTCAATTTTTTTGAGGATTTAAAGGCAGAAATGTGAAGTGTATAATTTTATAAAGCACTTACATTCGAGGTCACGCGACGCCATGCAAGAGGCAGACGTGTGAGCGACGAGCTCTGCGCACTTTGCTAAATTTTTTATTATTTTCATGTTATAATCTGGTGAATTTTGATACACCAAGTTACACATTTGCTCATTGATGCAAAACATGGCAAAGAAGTCAAAATCCTCGGGCTCTGGAGACATTAAAAGACACTTACGTGTTCAGTATGAAAGCCCCGACAGGCCTACAGACCGGGGACTCGATTTGGATGGCGCAGAAGGAGAAGGAATCCAGCGTCAGTTGTCCAACATGTCGGTGATGTTGACAAAGATTCTTGCTGACTTGGAGGATCTCGCTGTAATACGTCGATCGATTACGGCGATGGAAATAAAATTCTCCGAGTTAGCTACAAGAGTGACTGATGTTGAAAAACGAATAGATTTTTTGGAATCTTCAGAGAGGGAATTAACCGCTAATCTGCCCGTGACCAAAGTTGATTTGGAACATCTCCTTGAAAAGCTTGAAGATCTTGAGAATAGAAACCGCAGGAATAACGTTCGAATTGTTGGAATTCCTGAGCATGAGGAGGGCAGAGATATGGTGAAATTCCTAGACGAGCTCTTCCCGAGTCTGCTCGACATAACAGGCCACAAGCTGGAAATCGAGCGAGCTCACAGAGTCCCAGCTCACAGATCTGCTGAGGGAGATAGGCCCCGATTGATCCTGGCCAAATTTCTGAGATCATCCGATAAAGATCTTGTGTTGTGCCAGGCGAGGAGTAAAGGGAAGCTTTCTTGGAAGAACCATAATATTTTCTTGTTCCCGGACTTTGCGAGTTCGACAAGAGAGAAACGCGATCGGTTCAAGGAATGTAAGAAACTCTTACATCAACGGAAGATCTCGTTTGCTCTGATGTTCCCGGCCAAACTGAGAATAGAAACGAAAAACAGTCGCAAAGTATTTACATGTCCAAATCAGGCAATGTATTTTATTGAATCAATGACTGAGTAAACCATTGGATGTTTCTCATGTGAGTGGGCCTGACTCACTGTACTTACTCTTGAGGAAGCTGGGCGACATTTTGGTTTCTTTTTTCTTTTTGTGTTGGCTCCGCCTAGCGGCCGAAGCTTGTTTTGTGAATAACATTTTTCCTTAAAGAAATGTTGAATGGAAGTTCCCGGCCAGTTTGAGAGTGGACACTACGGATGACCGCAAAATATCTACATGCTGCTCACACAAAGGATGTTTTTTATGAAGCCGACGGATTATGTAAGTCATGGTATAGACTTTTATGCAGCCTCTGAGTGAACTGACTCGATCATCCGGGGAACCGGAATGCCGGTGTTGTTTCTTTTTGTATTGGTTCCACCTAGCGGCTGGAGCTTGTTCTATTGAATAACACTCATTGGAACAGCTGTGGATTAATCTGTTCGTTCTTCGTGCTTATTCCTCCTGCTGGCTGTAGTTTGTTTTGAGTATTTTTACGGGACATTATAATGATTACGTCATCCACTGAACTCATAACAGCCGGCTCACTGAACATTCGTTTGTCTGTCTGAGGAATCTGAACGGTTTTATATCAGCTGGAATTTGTTTTGTGGAAGATCACACCTTTGAGACAGTTCTGTGAATGAATCTACATGTTCTTTGTGTTCATTCTTCCTATTTGCTGGGTTTATTTTACAAAGTATTTTCTGTTATGTAATTTTGCTTCACAAATTTGTGAGGCAAAATTGAGCAATCCGATGGCAAAGTTGTCGTGGGGGCTCGTGGGCGTTCATGGACCTTTTGAGTTTAGAGGGATTGTCGCCGGTTGGTGCTGTCGTGTGCGAGGTTAATGCGCACGTTTTTCTTTTTTTTGTTTGTTTTGTTCGGGGGGATGTTCGGGGGTTGATTGCTTCACTAATGGGGAATGTGGTCTGTATAATTTTGTTTTTGACACACAATTTATTTTTTCTACTATATCAAAATGTCAAATGTTAATATGAGTGTACTATCTCTCTCCACATGGAATGTAAATGGGTTGGGGCTCCCCATAAAAAGAATGAAGGTTATTACTTTTCTTAAACGTAAGAAATATGATATAGTGTTTCTTCAAGAAACACATCTCTCCCCGCAGGAAGCTGAAAAATTTGGGAAGATATGGGGTGGACATGTTTTCTTTAGTGTTGGCTCAAGTAAGAGCAAGGGAGTCATTATACTGGTAAATAAACATCTACAATTCAAATGTCTCAAACAGATTAAAGATAAATTAGGAAGAGTAATTATTGTTTTAGCTGAAATTCAAGGGCAAAGGTTGATTTTGGCTAATATTTATGCACCTAACGCTGATGATCATGGCTTTTTTATAGATCTTGAAGGGATGTTGCAAGCCGCTGGCACCCCTCATGATATAATATTGGGAGGAGACTTTAATCTTTTGATGGACTCAGTCCTTGATCATAGTGAAACAAAAGTGTGTAAGCCCCCTAGAGCAACATTGACGCTTCACAGGATGTGTAAAAATCTTGGTCTTACAGATATTTGGAGACTTTTGAACCCATCTGGTAGGGACTATACATTGTTTTCATCAGTCCATAAGATTTATTCTAGAATAAATTTTTTATATATATATATATATATATATATATATACACAAATCCCTCATTTCATCTGTTGTTGATTGTTCAATTGGAAATATCTTAGTCTCAGATCATGCCCAGGTGAGTTTAGAGGTGTTGCCATATACAGAGAAAAAGAAATCATATAGTTGGCGCTTTAATGTATCCCTTTTGCAAAATCCTGATTTCCAACAAATGTTAAAGCCTGAAATCAGTGTTTATATGGAGACCAACTGGTCCTCAGTATGCTCTGTGGGCGTGGCTTGGGAGGCACTTAAGGCGGTTCTTAGGGGCAGGATCATACAGTATGCCTCATTCACCAAAAAATCCAAAGCACGAGAACTTGTGGAGTTGGAAGAGAATATTAAAAGTGCAGAGGCAGAGCTGAAGCACCGAATGTCGGCTGATGGCCTCAGAGAATTGACCCGATTGAAATATAGATATAATACTATTTTGTCGTGGAAAGTTGAGTTTTGGTTATTCAGGGCAAGACAGTCATACTTTGAGTCGGGGGACAAAGCAGGGAAGCTTTTGGCTAGATTTATAAAGCAGAGAGAGTCTTTTTCTACCATTCCCTCAGTGAAATCTGCTGGTGGTGAAATTTTTACCTCAGCCATTGATATTAATAGTGCCTTTAAAGAATTCTATCTTGATATTTATAGTTCCACATCTTCGTCTACTGATGAAGATATTAGGAACTTTGTGGAACCATTAGATCTCCCTAAATTGACGACTGAGCAAAAAAACTCACTCAAACTGACGAGGTAATTAAGTCCCTACCTACTGCCATCTCACTTGATGCTGAAAAGGTGTTTGATATGGTAGAATGGGATTATTTTTTTAAGATTTTGGAAATGTATGGGTTCGGGAATACTTTTATTGGTTGGATTAAGTTCCTTTAGCTGCGGTTCAAACAAATGGATTAATTTCAGATTATTTTACTTTGAATAGGGGCACTCGGCAGGGTTGCCCTCTTTCCCCATTATTGTTCCGTCTTGCCCTGGAACCATTAGCAGCCGCGATAAGAAAGGAGGATGATTTTCCAGGGGTGGTGGCGGGAGGTGTGGCGCATAAACGTCTGCTTTACGCAGATGATATTTTATTATTTGTCTCTGAACCTACTAGATCTATGCCTTGCCTCCACAGAATTATTAATTCCTTTTCCAAGTTCTCAGGATACAAAGTTAATTGGGCTAAATCTGAAGCTCTGGTTCTGACAGCATACTGCCCGGTAACGGCTTTTCAGCCGGGCGCCTTCCAGTGGCCCAAACAGGGCATTAAGTATTTGGGGATTTTATTCCCAGCAAATTTGTGTGATTTAGTTAGTGTTAGTTTTGACCCTTTAATAAAAAGGTTTTCGAGCGATGTGGGCAGGTGGGCTTCATTACATTTATCGATAATTGGGAAGGTTAATGTTATTAAAATGAATTGTATTCCAAAATTCAACTACCTGCTACAATCTCTCCCTGTAGATGTCGCCCTCTCTTATTTCAAGGAATTTGATAGCATAGCGAAGTCCTTCATTTGGAATGGTAAACGACCCAGATTGCATTATAATAAGTTACATAGACCGATTGACAAAGCTGGGCTAGGCCTACCCAAGATTTTGTTTTATTATTATGCATTCGGTCTCAGACATTTGGCTCATTGGTCACTTCCACCTGAGAGAGCCCCTCCCTGGTTTGTTATTGAACAGGCAGTTCTTGACCCTATTTCGCCATTGCAAAGCATCTCTATCAAACTAATCGGAAAAGTTAAGTTACACCCCGTTATTTCGCATTTACACTCGGTATGGACTAAAGTATCCAGATTGTTTAATTCGGACATTTATTTAAATGTTGCCTCGAGCATATGTCTGAACCCAAAATAATGTATTAATAAGTCCCTTTCTGCTGGCCAGAGTGGATTGTGAGGGGGGGTTGCTACACTCGGTGACCTATATGAGAGTGGAGTGTTGAGATCATTTGAAAACTTGGTTCAACATTTTGGGATCCCCAGACCTCAGTTTTATAGGTATTTTCAACTGTGGGGTTGAAATGTTGATTTTATATATATATATATATATGTTTGCATTTCATTGCTCATGTATGATTTAATAAAAATGTTAATTACACAAAAAAAAAGCATGTGTTCTGTTAAAGCATGTGCTGAAAAGTTGTTTACATCGTTATTTTATGGTTGTTTTAGGGTTTATGGCATTATGTCACCATGTCAATGAAGTTGCAAATTTGTCTCTAATTTTCCACAGATATGGTTAGTAAGTGATTTTATGATAGTAAAATCATGTTAACACACATATTGTTTATGTCTGTGTCTATACTTTTGAAACAGTGAGTATTTTAATGTTTACAGATTGACCCCATTGACTTCCATTGTAAGTGTCTCACTGGAACACAGATTTGTGCTTTTTTTAATTAATAATTGTGGTAATCTACATTATGCCACAAATGCTGTCAATTGAGCTCAACTTGTATTGAACCTGGAATATTCCTTCAAAACGAGTGATTATGTAATTTTGCTACAGTCCGCTTTGTGTTTATATTCATTACTGTAATGTCCTGACTTAGTTTTGTTGTCACTTTCCTTGTCACTTTGATGTCAAAAGAATGGTGCTACTCTGAGTGCTGTTAAGGCACATTTCCATAGGTTATTAAAGGTGCTCTATGTAATATTTTTGCTGTACTAAATCATAAAATGACCATATGTCATTAGAGAATTAGGAAACATGCTAAGTTGAAATACTGTCTTCTACGATAACAGTGCTACAGCCAGTATATTCTACTTCTGAAGTTTCCATTCTGGGCCGGAATTTCTGTTTATGTTTTGGCCTATGTGATCCCGCCCATTGCCCACTCACAATAGTATTTCGACACCACTGAGTTGCCAGATTTGAACAAGTTTGCCTGCAAAAATCACTGCGTGCTGCAGCCATGGAAGCCAGCAAACGAACTGGATCAGAGATAACAGATTCCACCCGACCTAAAAGGCCTCGCCATCCATCTAAAAACCATCGTGACCAGAGGCGTTGTAAATCAAGGATAAATATTGGAGACATTTTCAGTTTTGCTCGTTCCTGTTGCGTGTCCTCATTCTGGCAACCCTCATGAGCTTCAAGTCTGGAGCGGGACAGACAACTCTCCAATATTTTGAACTTGGACTGCAGTACCCATTTCAAACGCTTGTTGTCAATCTTACATATAGCACCTTTAATATTGAATAAGTGTTATTGATCATTTATAACATGTGAGGTTAAATGGTTTACTAATTGCCAAGTTCTGCATGAATGTCACCCTTTTATGCAGGTTGTTATCAGAATCAGAATGAGCTTTACTGCCAAGTATGCTTACACACACAAGGAATTTGTCTTGGTGACAGGAGCTTCCAGTACACAACAATACAACAACAATATATCTATGATTTATAGTGCATTTGTAAATGACTTATTAGTCATTAACCCCTTTATAAACACTGATGTGAAGTGAACTGCACTTGCACTAGAGAGATGTTCACTTACAGCTACAGCTTTCAGAGACTGGACGATAATCCAGTGGATCTGATCAAAAAGGTGATTGGTGACATCACGTCCTCTTGTGCTCTCCAGATACAGACGCAAGTTACTGACTGTCCACTTCCCACCGTGAACATGATTATAATCATCCTGTAATAGATCATTCACAACATATATACAACATGCAGTGGACGCAAACAGTATTTGGAGACTTAAGACACGCTTAAAATCTGTCTGAACGTTATAGTATTTGATAACAAAACATGAAAACAAGTGTCATTTATTGTAAAGAAGGATAGCACAGGCACATCTTTTGAGCAAAACATATTAGAAAAAGAAGTCAGTTGGGTTTGAAATGATAAAACAATATTCTGGTTGTGAAATCACACACTTTAGCTTTATAAATGCAAAAGACACGTCTTGTAACTGAATCACTCACTCCGTGCTTCTGGATCGCAACATTCGTCAGATGGACGAACATGTTGTCAAGCTCACTTGTGCTGGGGGTGTATTTGACTGTGCAAAAGCGGCAAAATCCAAGTTTATACCTGAAAAACCAGGAATATTGTTTATTGAAAATACAATTATAGTCAATAGCACAGATAAATATTGATATTAATTTACTCACATGTAACATTTGAGAGGTCTGTAAGTGGTGACCAGCACATACAGGCGCAAATCAAACTTCTTCCCACCAATTAACAGAGGATTATCAATATATAACGAGATGACGTAAGCCTCCTTCCCACTGTTCGCTGCAACAAACCTGATAAACAACATTTTCAGACATTACAGTGTGGACAATCATTTATCATTTAATTTCAAAAGATTATTATGTTATTTATCTCAAAAGAAAAAATTACATCCAGCACACTGTAGAAGTTCATCACACAAAACCCAAATTGAATTTTGCCACTCAAATTGCAATTAATCAAAGGCAAGCTATTATTTTTTTATTGTGATAAACACTGATATGTATATTATAGCATAAATAAAAATGACACCACTCATGTTTTGTCAATGTGCCATGAGAAAATACAAATGAAAAAACGCTCAGCTGTTGCAGTGGTTACCCTCCAAAATCCCTGTAATTACACCATATTCCCACCCAACTCATGAAGTTACTTGAGACTTTAAATGACTTTACTATTACTACTAGTCAAAAGTAAAGAAAGAGTAGAAAGAGTATGCCTTTATGATGGTTTCACCAATTCTGATCAAGCTGAAGCTAAATCTGATACACTGTCTATTCAAAAAATATTTCTTATAGAATCACATTAAAATACTACATCTTTACAAAGTGATTTTTATGTGGCTCGTTGTACGTATGGTGGCAGTAAAAAAACACTAACTTTTATTCACTTTCACACAAATCACAAGTAAAAAGACAGTTATTACACTTTTTTTTTTGCTCTGTTTCTCACACAACGGATCTTGTGACATCTAAACACTTTTACTGTAGCGCACAACTCATTTGACAGGGTTTCTGCAGGTTCGAAGGAAAGAAATGTAAGACTTTTTAAGGCCAAATAAAAGACAAATTTAAGACCACTTTTGCAATAATAATAAAAAAAAATGCAATCATTTAATTATATAACATAATTGTAACGTTGACAGCTTTGTCGACTAAAAACGATAAGTGATAGTGTTAGCGCATCGCTCGCTTACAGAGACACAAAATAACGCCATTTGCATTTCTGATTAACGGGTTTCTGAAGGTTTATACATGTGTAACATCATAAAATTCAGTAAAAATGCGCTTCCCTGCACACACTCACACTAAACTCAAGCATCAGCTGCTAAATGACGGATGCACGAGAGAGAGAGAGATGATTTAAGCGTCTCCTCTATTCACGCCCCACAATTTAAGACCTCATCAAACGAAATGTTAGACTTCTTGTAATTTATTTAAGATATATAAGACTTTTTATGGTCTTACATTTTCAAAAGTAAATGTAAGACTTTTTAAGGACCCGCAGAAACCCTGTTTGAACATTTGCAGCACAATAACCAACTACATTGTGTTTTTCATCTCACATTTCCTCGGTTGGGTTTGGGTTTAAGGTAGGAAGGTCGGTTTTGCGGATTTAAAACTCGATAGAACATTAACTTTAAAAACCTCATCTGTTTGGGAGAAAATGGACATTTCACTTCAGCTTACGTAGATGTGCGGCTATCCCGAGACCACTTCTTGATCTGCGAGAGTTTGTTGATGAGGAAGATGCCTTTGCCCTGCGCCTTACCGCACGGCTTCATGATCCATGTGCTGGACGGACTCTTCCGGAACTCTTCCACAAACAGATTATAATCAGCCGGCAACATGAATGTCACCGGCACAAAATCTGTTCACATGTCAAAATAAGAGCAGAGAGAAACCGAGTTTACAGATGTGCTCATAAGTTAACACACCCATGGTTTTTAATAGAGTACGTTGCCTCCATGACTGTTTACTGCAATTTGTGATGGTTGTCCCTTAACTTTCTTGAGTGGCAAAGCTGGATCTGAACATCACTACTGTAGGGAAGAACTCAAAAGTGCAGAACATGAAAGAAAACCAAAGAACTTACAGGACCTGAAGTCTTTTCTTCATGAAGCTTCACTGGCCAAGACAAACCAAGAACTCACAACCATCACGAAAGATACAAACAGTCATTGATGCTCAAGGAGGCAACACACGATATTAAGAACCAAGGGGATGTAAACTTTTCAACAAGATAATTTGGGTAATTTCAATTTCTTTGTATTTATATGTCCTAATTTTTTTAATGACAGCATGACCTCAGGTGTGCTATTTACTATGATTTTTTGGACTAAATTAAGTTATAAGACAGTCCAATAATTGGACTCAGACGAGGGTCTGCCACCAACTACTACATAATGCTTTATACTTTATAGGTGTTTTTGAACAAGTACACTCGCTAAATCAAGACGTAATGGGAACAAATATTGACTGGAACATGCAGAAAATGGAATCAAGTGACGAAGAAACAGACCATTTCTTTTTCTTTTCTTTTTTTTTTTTTTTGATAACGGTGTGCCGTTCTGGATCGGTCCAGCCCAGTTTAATCCCTGCCTTCCACACAACCTGTCCATGTTAGCATCACCTTAATTTAACAAGACTCTACCAAATGACAGAAGAGTTTGGTTAGATGCACAGCCTTGACATCAACAATAAAAGATATGGGAAGTGTTGATAAGTCTATTTATTGTGTTATCCTAACTAGGGTTGGGTCACAATGGTCGATTCATCGTGCAAATGACTGAAGTCAACTAGTTTTTCTTATTCCTCAAGACCGATTATTCAACTAGTCGCTCACACAACCAACCAGCTACTTGATTATGAAAATATGTAGTTTTGCACATCCCTAACCTTAACTATGCACATTTTGTATTTTATTATTTTATCATTTTTGGGTTTACGACCCTCCAGTTGAGAAGCATTGCTTTAGAAAATGACTGACCACAAAAGTGACAGTAAAGGGCAGAGATTTACCCAGGTAAATGTATTTCCCATGTTCATCTTTTTCTGCTAAGGGACTGTTCTCTTTCTCCAGCTCTTTCCTGTAGCGTTTGATGTTCTTGATCATCAGATCTTTTCTGGTCAGCTCATGGTGGTTGGGGAAGTGATTCACCATCTGATCATCTGACAGTCGGTATCCTGTATCCACACTAAAGACATTCCTGATGGTCTGGATGCTCATCCTGAAAATAAAATTATATCACCACCTGATATCTACACTGAAATACCGAGCAGGAAAAAAATCATATAGTGACTCCCTAAAGATTCTTAAAGACTGAATCCAAAAATTGTACACAGTCAGCTGGTCATTAATAGCAAAAAAATGGTGATCAGGGTCCACTTGTTTATTTTACGATAATGACCAGCTGACTGTACATCATTCTGTTTATTACTTACCTAAATAAACATGAACATAAAACACTGATTTCAGCTGAAATTGTTTTATTAGCTTACTTGTAGAGAGCGTACAAGAGCTGTCAATTACACAGTGTTGCTATGAACAACAGTCGTTATTCAGAAATATTGAACTGCTGTTTGCCGCTATTGACCAATCAGAATCAAGCACTACAGAGAGCCTTGTAATAAGTATAAAAAGTACCTACTGCGAAGGAAAATTAATTGTAATGTCATACACATACAAACTGAGAGTGCACTAGTCCCATCAAAGTGGATTTTGAATGCAATTTCCAGAAAAATATCTGTCTGTATCTGTGAAAAAGATGCATGATTATTAGGTACCATATTATAAAACTATGTTGATGTGGGGAGGGTGGGTATTTCGTTTTTTTCTGTAACAGGTTGATGTGTATCAATATCAGTCTCTGATATTTAGGCTGTATATTTAAGCTATAAGGCATGAGAGGCGGTGCTATATTGTGAACATAGTCACAGCTGAAGGGCGTTGTTAGGCACGATGTGAAGTGGAGTAACCCCATTAGCCGTGACTATATTCACAATTTGGCACAACCAAACTGACCAGAACAAGACTGACAGATAATGACATGACGTCGTACCAGTAGAAGTTCCAGTCGTCGCTGTCCGTCACTTGAATCCATCCTCTCTTCTCAAAGTTATTGATGAGCACAGATTTCTCAATGTCAGTCACCCACTTGACTTTACTAGCCATCACAAACTACAGCCTGAAAAACAGAAATTCAGCACTGAAAGAAGAACAGTATGTCTATTTTTAGTAACTATATATTTTTGAATAATTGAAACAATTGTATTTGCTCATGTACATTTTATATAAACAAATTCTTTTTTCATAACATGATTAAGACGTTCCACGTGTTTGGTTCCAGTATAAGCTCATACTGATGACTTTATTTGATTTGTTACACTGCAGGACCATTTAAAATGAATTCAAAAATATAAAGTACATAGTCACGTTATGCATCATACTCCATATTGATGATATTCACTCATAACTCTCTGGATCAATAAACATTCACGATAAAGGTTATATTTGTACTTACAGTCTCAGCTATCAGTGATCAATTCATACTGTCAATCAGAAATTTGTTTATTTAGATAATAATCATGACAACAGCATAAAGGAGCCCATAGCAACGGCTCCTCACATCCGTGTTAGAGGAACAATGTCTTCTTCTTCTTCTTCTTCTTCTTCTTCTTCTTTTGGCGGTTCGCAGTCTATGTGCATATCGCCACCTACTGAACTGTAATGCAATCATGATTCATTTAGTTCATCTTTTCCTTTAACCTTCCATTCTTTCGTTTTCCTTCTCTCCCTGCTTTCGTACACAACTCCCTTAAATAAATAATAAAAATAGATGCTTCGTTCCCACTCTAGTTTAATCAAGACCCCATGATTCAGATGGTGCTGCATGTTCAGCTCCTCCATCCTCAACCCCTCATGATCTTAAAAGTGTGGAATAGCATCCTTAATCTAATGTATATTCAATTATTTTATTCAGACCTGTAGTATTTAAGTACTGCATCAAAATCCTGTACCCTATTATACTCCCAACCCAATAAAAATTCCAAATCCTTATCTTTTCGACCTTTTTTATTTAAATATAATATTAACTTTCTTCTCTCCTCTTCATACCTACTACATTCAAATATTACATGCTCAACTGTTTCTTTTACTCCACAATACTCACATAAACCATTTCCATGTACTCCAGTTATATACAGTGATGAATTCAAACCTGAATGCCCAAGTCTTAACCTAGTTATTATAACCTCTTCTTTCCTATTTCTTCCACAAATCTACCATTTTTTTTGTTTTGTTTTTTGATCTTATATAAATGGCTACCCTTACAATCATTATTCCAAACCTCTTGCCATTCTTTATCAATATTTTTCCTTATAATAGATTTAATATCACCTTTACCCAAAGGAACGCTAACATCCACTTATTTCCTTTTTAAAGCATTTTTAGGTAGCTCATCTGCCACTTCGTTACTAGATATCCCCTTACATGCACTCGTACCCAACAGAATCCTACTTCCACTCCTTTCCTATGTATTTGCCAAATATTTAATTCATCAGATCTTTCCTTGATGACTGCCGGGTAGAAAGTGTTTTTAAAACAGATACAGAATTAGAACACACCACCACTCTGGTCTGGTCTTATCTCCTCTTCCCACATTAATCCTATAATAATAGCAACCATTTCCAGGAACAATGTCATTTCCGGGACATTATTATCTAATAAAATACATTCATTTGTAATTTATATTAGAAATATAAAATGAAATAAATAAAAACGTATTTATTCATATTTATATGGTTATTCATTGTTTCAGCTGTCTTCAGTTGAAACTGAGATATGTTACTTTTCTCAAAATAAAGCAAGCAATACCAAAAGAGTGGGTAGAAACAATAGACCAAAAAGAAAAGGAGAAAGCTAAATGGAAGTGCTTTTAAATGGTAAAGAGAAGGAGTTAAATATAAAGATTTTTTATAACTGTTTTTCTTTTTCTTTTTCTTTTTTTTTTTTTTTGTAATTACATTTTTTTATTGATTCCTACAAAACATATATACAACAGCAAAACAAAACATTATATATATATATATATATATATATATATATATATATATATATATATATATATATATATATATATATTTATATGGAATCAACATTTAAACCCCACAAACACCCCTCCCCATCCCAATCCCAAACCCTGCCCTGCCCTGACCCCCAACAAACATCCCTGTGGTCACATAAGAGTATATAGACATGATTATAGACACACACACAAAAAAAAGATAAAATAATAATAATAATAATAATTACACGTCCAGCAATGTCAGGTATCTGCCCCTTTTCTCCATAAACAAATTAAATTTTCTTCTTCAAAGGCCGCCACCCTCCCCATCTTCGAGCACCACTCATGAAAGAGGGCGCTCCAGCCGACCTCCAACCCCTTAAAATAATCTGTCTGGCGATCATGACGCTAGTTAGAACCCAACTCTTTATGTGTCTATTCTCAACGTTGATGACTGCCCCATCACCCAAAATACAGAGTCTCTGGGGCAAAATGAAAGCCGAGTGCCCAATACAACACACATAAGACTCTGAACCTTCAACCAAAACTCCTGGATTTTAACACACCCCCAAAAGGCATGGGTTATGTCTCCATCCTCTGACTGGCATCACCAGCAGGTGGGCGTGTCATTAAGACCAAGCCTATACAATCTAGAGGGGGTCCAATAAAATCGATGTAAAATCTTGAATTGCATAAGGTGCACCCTTGCATCTATAGATGCAGACTTTATGTTTTTTAGAATCCTAGCCCACACTCCCTCCTCCAATAGACTCTGAATTAGCAGGGAGTAATACACTGATGCCTCACGACCTTTTCCAAAAGCAGTAATCACCACTCCCAGAGTATCTGCTGCTTTAGGGGGGTGTGTGCTACTCCCAAATATAGTACAGAGCAGGTGGCGCAGCTGTAAATATCTAAAGAACTGAGATCTGGGAATCTCAAAATGTTGAACCAAATTTTCAAAGGATCTCAACACTCCACTCTCATATAGATCACCGAGTGTAGCAACCCCCCTCACAATCCACTCTGACCAGCAGAAAGGGGACTTATTAATACATCATTTGGGGTTCAGCCATAAGCTCGAGGCAACATTTAAATAAATGTCCAAATTAAACACACTGGACACTTTTGTCCATACTGAGTATAAATGCGAGATAACGAGGTGTAACTTAACTTCTCCGATTAGTTTGATAGAAAGGCTTTGCAATGGCAAAATAGGGGCAAGAACTTCCTGTTCAATAAAAAAACCAGGGAGGGGCTCTCTCAGGTGGAAGTGACCAATGAGCCAAATGTCTTAGACAGAATGCATAATAATAAAACAAAATCTTGGTTAGGCCTAGCCCACCTTTATCAGTCGGCCTATGCAGCTTACTGAAATGTAATCTGGGACATTTCCCATTCCAAATGAAGGAATTCACTATGCTATCAAATTGCTAGAAATAAGAGAGGGGGACATCTATAAGGAGTGACAGTAGCAGGTAGTTGAATTTTGGAATACAATTCATTTTAATAACATTAACCTTCCCAATCATAGATAAATGTAATGAAGCCCACCTGTCCACATCGCTCGAAAACCTTTTTATTAACGGGTCAAAATTAACTAATTAAATCACACATATTTTCTGGGAATAAAATACCCAAATACTTAATGCCCTGTTTGCGCCACTGGAAGGCGCCCGGCTGAAAAGCCATTACCAGGCAGTATGCTGTCAGAGCCAAAGCTTCGGATTTAGACAAATTGACTTTGTATCCTGAGAGCTTGGAGAAGGAATTAACAATTCTGTGGAGGCAAGGCATAGATCTAGTGGGGTCGGAGACAAATAATAAAATATCATCTGCGTAAAGCAGAAGCTAATGTGCCACACCTCCCACCATCACCCCTGGAAAATCATCCTCCTTTCTTATCGCGGCTGCTAATGGTTCCAGGGCAAGACAGAACAATAATGGGGAAAGAGGGCAACCCTGCCGAGTGCCCCTATCCAGAGTAAAATAATCTGAAATTAATCCATTTGTTTGTTCTGCTGCTACAGGTTGTCTATAAAGTAACTTAATCCAACCAATAAATGCACTCCCGAACCCATACATTTCCAAAATCTTAAAAAGATAATCCCATTCTACCATTTCAAACGCCTTTTCGGCGTCAAGTGAGATGGCAGTGACCGGAGTCTGATCATTCACCACTGACCACATGATATTGATGAAACGCCTAATGTTATCAGAAGAGCTACAGCCCCGAATAAACCCCACCTGATCTATATGTATAAGAGATGTCATAACTTTACATAACCGGTTAGCCAAAATTTTTGACAAAATTTTAACATCTAGCTGAATCAGGGAAATTGGAGGGTAACTCTTACACTCGCTTGGATCTTTGTCTTTTTTAAGAATCAGTCTGATCCGGGCTTGTGTCATGGTTGCCAGAAGCTTACCATTCTTTAATGATTCCATATAAACTTCTAACAAAAGTGGAGCCAATTCTGTAGCATAAGATCTAAAAAATTCAGCGGTAAAACCATCTGGCTCCGGAGCCTTGCCTGTAGATAAGGCCTTAATTACCTCTTCAAGTTCCTCCAAGGTTATCTCAGAATCAAGATAATATTTTTGCTCAGTCGTCAATTTAGGGAGTTCTTTTTGTTATTAAATTTTTTATTGATTTATAAATTAACACAAAAAATACAACAACATCTATATAATGAATCAAACACTTTAAACATTAAACCCCCACTATATCCTCTCCCCCTACCAAACTCTCAACCCACCCTGACCCCCCCACGAACACCCCTGTGGTCAATAGAATATAGACACACACACAGAAAACTAAAACAACAAACAATAATCAAGTATAATAATAAAAAATAAATAAATAAACAAAAACTAAACTCTAAATTACTCCCTCCACCACCCCACCTCGAGATTCCCTCAAAAATGCTAAATAATTGCCCCATTTCTTACTGTAAGTTTCCCTAACCCCCATCCTAATGCTCGACCCCCCCTCAAAGGCAGCCACCCTCCCCATCTCCGCGCACCACTCCGGGAACGAGGGTGCTCCATTCGACTTCCAACTCCTCAAAATAACCTGCCTACCAATCATCACACTGGTCAAAACCCAGTCCTTCATGTACTTATCTTCCAAATCCATGACCTCCCTATCTCCTAAAATACAGAGTCTGGGGCAGAACGAGACCTGAGTGCCCAACACATCACACACAAAACTTTGCACCTTCAGCCAAAATTCTTGGATCTTAAGGCACCCCCAAAAAACATGGATGGTGTCTCCATCTTCAGTATAGTATCGCCAGCAAATGGATATGTCCTTAAGACCAAGCCTATACAATCTAGAGGGGGTCCAATAAAATCTATGTAAAATCTTAAATTGCATAAGGCGAACCCTTGCATCTCTAGATGCAGACTTGATGTTTTTTAGAATCCTTGCCCACACTCCCTTCTCCAATACCAAGTTTAAATCTTTCTCCCATAATCTTTTAAGAGAATTTAAAGCTCCGTCCCCCAGACTATGAATTAACATGGAGTAATACACTGATGCCTCATGACTCTTCCCAAAAGCAGCAATCACCACTTCCAGAGTATCTGCTGCTCTAGGGGGGTGTATGCTACTCCCAAAAACAGAGCAGAGCAGGTGGCGCAGCTGTAACTACTTAGAAAATTGAGATCTGTGAATCCCAAAATGTTGAATCAAATTTTCAAAAGGTCTCAATACTCCACCCTCATACAGGTCACCAAGTGTATTAGCCCCCCTCACAATCCAATCTGACCAACAGAAAGGGGACTTATTAATACATAGTTTAGGGTTCAGCCATATGCTCGAGGCTACATTTAAATAAATATCAGAATTAAACACTCTGGACACTTTTGTCCATATCGAGTGCAAATGCAAAATAACGGGGTGCGACTTAACCTCTCCAGCTAGTTTAATCGAAAGGCTTTGCAGTGGCGAGATAGGGGCAAGAACTTCCTTTTCAATACAAAACCAGGGAGGAGCTCTCTCAGGTGGAAGCGACCAATGAACCAAATGTCTAAGACTGAATGCATAATAATAAAATAAAATCTTGGGTAGGCCTAACCCACCTTTGTCAATCGGCCTATGTAACTTACTGAAATTTAACCTGGGACGATTCCATTCCAAATGAAGGACTTCACTATGCTATCAAATTGCTTGAAATAAGAGAGGGGGACATCTACAGGGAGAGATTGTAGCAGGTAGTTGAATTTTGGAATGCAATTCATTTTAATAACATTAACCTTCCCAATCATCGATAAGTGTAATGAAGCCCATCTGTCCTTTTTATTAAGGGATCAAAATTAACTCTGACTAAATCAGACAAATTTGCTGGGAATAAAATTCCCAAATAATTAATTCCCTGTTTGGGCCATTGGAAGGCACCCGGCTGGAAGGCCGTTAATGGACAGTACGCTGTCAAAGCCAAATCTTCGGATTTAGACCAATTGACTTTGTATCCTGAGAATTTGGAAAAGGAGTTAATAATTCTGTGGAGGCAAGGCATGGATCTAGTGGGGTCGGAGACAAATAATAAAATATCATCTGCGTAAAGCAGAAGCTTATGCGCTACACCTCCCGCCGTCACCCCTGGAAAATCATCCTCCTTTCTTATCGCGGCTGCTAATGGTTCCAGGGCAAGACAGAACAATAATGGGGAAAGAGGGCAACCCTGCCAGGTGCCCCTATCCAGAGAAAAATAATCTGAAATTAACGCATTTGTTTGCACCGCTGCTACAGGGTGTCTATAAAGTAACTTAATCCAACCAATAAATGTATTCCCGAACCCATACCTTTCCAAAATCTTAAAAAAATAATCCCATATAACCATATCAAACGCCTTTTCGGCGTCAAGAGAGATGGCAGCAACCAGAGATTGATCATTGATGAGACACCTAATATTATCAGAAGAACTACGGCCTCGAATAAACCCCACCTGATCTATATGTATAAGTGATGTCATAACTTCCATTCTTTAATGAATCAGTATAAACTTCTAACAAAAGTGGAGCCAGTTCTGTAGCATAAGATTTGAAAAACTCAGCGGCAAAGCCATCAGGCCCCGAAGCCTTGCCTGTAGGCAGGGACTTAATTACCTCATCAAGTTCCTCCAAGGTTATCTCAGAATCAAGAGAATTTTTTTGCTCAGTCATCAGTTTAGGGAGATCTAATGGTTCCACAAAGTTCCTAATATCTTCATCAGTGGATGAAGATGTGGAACCATAGAGATCAAGATAGAACTCTTTAAAGGCATTATTAATATCAACAGCCGAGGTAAATATTTCACCACAAGCAGATTTCACTGAGGGAATGATAGCCAAAAGTTTTCCTGCTTTGTCACCCAACTCAAAGTATGACTGTCTTGCCCTGGATAACGAAAACTCCACTTTCCGTGACAAAATAGTATTATATCTATATTTCAATCGGGTCAATTCTCTGAGGCCATCAGATAACATTTGGCACTTCAGCTTTGCCTCAGCACTTTTAATATTTCCTTCCAACTCCACGAGTTCTTGTGCTTTGGATTTTTTAATGAATGAGGCATACTGTATGATCCGACCCCTAAGAACCGCTTTAAGTGCCTCCCAAGCCATGCCACAGAGGATACTGAGGACCAGTTGGTCTCCATATAAACATTGATTTCAGTCTTTAACATTTGTTAGAAATCAGGATTTTGCAAAAGGGATACATTAAGGCACCAACTATATGATTTCTTTTTCTCCGTAAGTGGCAACACCTCTAAACTCACCAGGGTGTGATCTTTCCAAGATATTTCCAATTGAGCAGTCAACAAAAGATGAAATGAGGGACTTAGATATCAAAAAAAATCTATTCTAGAATAAATCTTATGGACTGGTGAAAAAAATGTACAGTCCCTACCAGATGGGTTCAAAAGTCTCCAAATATCTGCAAGACCAAGATTTTTACACATCCTGTGAAGTGTCAATGTTGCTCTAGGGGGCATACTCACTTTTGTTTCACTATGATCAAGGACTGAATCCATCAACAGGTTAAAGTCTCCTCCCAATATTATTTCATGAGGGGTGCCAGCGGCTAGCAACATCCCTTCAAGATCTATAGAAAAGCCTTGATCATCAGCGTTAGGTGCGTAAATATTAGCCAAAATCAACCGTTGCCCCTGAATTTCTCCTAAAACACTAATGACGCTTCCTATTTTATCTTTAACTGTTTGAGAAATTTGAATTGTAGATGTTTACTTAGCATGTGTATATTTTGCGGTCATCCATAATATCCATTCTCAATCTGGCCGGGAAATTCTGTGTAAAAGCGATCTTCCGTCAATGCAAAAGTTTCTTGAAGGAGTCATGCCACAAAACAAACTACAGCCGCTAGGCGGAGCCAACGCAAAACGAAACAAAATATAACAAAAATGGTGCCCAGCCTCAGACAATCGAGTCACTGAACAGTGAGTCAGTCCACTAATATAAGAAACATCAAATGACTTACTCCAATGTATTTATAAAGGAGAGTGCCTGATTGGGACATGTAAATACTTTGCTGCCGTCCCTGGTGTCTATTCTCAGTTTGGCCGGAAACATCAGTGCAAAAGCGATCTTCCATTGATGTAAGAGTTTCTTACATTCCTTGAACAGATCGCGTTTCTCTCTTGTTGAACTCGCAAAGTCCGGGAAGAAAATATTATGGTTCTTCCAAGAAAGCTTTCCTTTGCTCCTCGCCTGGTGCAACACGAGATCTTTATAGGATGATCTCAGAAATTTGGCCAGAATTGATCAGGGCCTGTCTCCCTCAGCAGATCTGCGATCCGGGACTCTGTGAGCTCGCTCGATTTCCAGCTTATGGCCTGTTAAGTCGAGCAGACTCGGAAAGAGCTCGTCCAGGAATTTCACCATATCTCTGCCCTCTTCATGCTCAGGAATTCCAAAAATTCATATGTTATTCCTTCGGTTCATATTTTCGAAATATTCAAGTTTTTCCAAAATATGTTCCAAGTCTGTTTTAGACATCGATTCGTTTCTCAACATCTGCGATTCTTGTGACCAACTCAGAGAATCTTGTTTCCATCACCGTAATCGATCGACGTATTACAGCGAGATCCTCCATGTCAGCAACAACCTTCGTCAGCATCACCGAGATGTTGGACAGTTGACGCTGGATTTCATCTCCAAACGTGCTTCCCAAATCGAGTCCCCTGCTCGCAGTGCCGTCAGAGGCTCAGCTTGAACACATAAGTGTCTTTTAATGTCTCCAGAGTCTGAGGATTTTGACTTCTTTGCCATGTTTACATCAAAGAGCAAATATGTAACTGGGTGTCTCGAATCTCACCGGATTATACATGAAAATAATTAAAAACTAACAAAATGCGCAGAGCTAGTCACTCACACGTCTGCTTCTCGCATGGCGTCACTTGTCCTCCAATGGGATTATCTTTTTAAGATTTTGGAAATATACAGGTTCGGGAATACTTTTATTGGATGGATTGTTAATTTATAGACATCCGGTAGTGGCGGTACAAACAAATGGATTAATTTCAGATTATTTTACTCTGAATAGGGGCACTCAGCAGGGTTGCCCTCTTTCCCCATTATTGGTCTGTCTTGCTCTGGAACCATTAGCAACCACGATAAGAAGGGAAGATGATTTTCCAGGAGTGGTGGGAGGTATGGTGCATAAGCTTTTGCTTTACGCAGATGATATTTTATTATTCGTCTCTGACCCCATTAGATCTATGCCTTGCGTCCATAGAATGATTAATTCCTTTTCTAAGTTCTCGGGATACAGAGTCAATTGGTCAAAATCTGAAGCTTTGGCTTTGGGGTTAATGCTCAGGGGGAAGGGCTGTAAATTATATAATGTGATTCCAAATATTCTGTTATTTTTTTTGTTTCTTTTTTGTTATATGATATATGGAATCAATAAAATTGAAATGAAGAAAGTGTGGGAAAAGCAATGGAAATTAGAGGAACAGGAGCAAAAGTAAATATTGAGAAGCCTGTTTTTATGAGAATTAGGGGAAATACAGAATATTAAAAGCCATTTTAATTTGAATGAAGTAGAGAATGTGAAAATTGTAGGGATACAAATTGGAAAACATGAAAAACAAACACATGATTTGATGTGGGAGGAGGTTGTGGGAGCGATGGAAAGACGACTTTTTGGAAACAAAGGGATTTCAATTTGAAAGGAAAGGTATTAGTAGTAAATACGTTGATGTTGGCAAAGATGTGGTATGTTTTTAGCAGTGATTCCAATGCAGAAATGTGTGGCACAGAGGTTGAAGAAATGTATTTTAGATTTTTTTTATGGAACAAAAGCCCCCAAGAATAGCTTAAAACACACCGATTGGACCAGTAGGAGGAGGAGGAATGGTTTTGATGGATATTGAAACAAGAAAAAAATCATGAGAATTAAAACAGTGAAAAAATATTTACACAAAGATAATGATGGGGAGTGGAAAGTAGTGATGAAGCATTTTTTTAAAAAGTGTGGGAAAATGGAATTGGGAGATGATATACTGTGGATGAAACTTAAAAAGGGAATGATAACAGGAATCACAGAATTTTATATAGAAGTTTTAGAGGCATGGATGGAATTTTTTACCAAATGTTTGTTTTAAACTACATTGGAAGGGAAATTTTGTTAAATCAACCATTGTTTTTAAATGAACATATTTTATTCTAAAACAAAGAGTTGTATTTTAAACAGTGGTTGAAGTTTGGGATAAAAAGAGTAAGAGATGTTTTATATTAAGTAAAGGGATTTTTACCTATACCTAATTTTGGATGCTATGGAAGAAGATTTTAGTAAAAGTGTTTTAAAAAAACAATATGAACAAATAAAGCAAGCAATACCAAAAGAGTGGGTGGAAAAAATAGAACAAAATGAAAAGGGGGAAAGTGAAATGGAAGTGCTTTTAAAGGGTAAAGAGAAAGAGTTAAATATAAAGATTTTTTATAACTGTTTTAGATCATTTGTTTTCAAAAAGCCAATAACAAATAATTTTGGGGAGAGAATTTTTAATGAAATACAAGAAGAAATAAAATATAGGAAAACTTAAGATGGAAATGCTTGGATGTGAAAATAGAAGGTTTAGATTTAAGACACAATGTAATCTTTTCAGAGATGAGATTGTGCAAAATTGGTATAGCACAAAATGCAATATGTAAAGTATGTGAGAAAGAAGATAAAGGAATTTTACTTTTATAGAAAACTTTATAGAGAGAATTGTAAAATAATTGTTTGTAAGTGATGAAGAAATACCACTTAATTAGAATCAAATGTTTATTTTTGGTGTAAATGGGAAATATAAAAATAAGAATGTAAACAATCCGTTTTTGGCAGTAGCAAGATATGCTGTATGGTGCAGACGGAACATTGTAAAAGAAGTGTAAAATAAATGTATGGGTGTATTATAAAAGAAAGATGGAAGAATACTTAAATATATTGTATAACTATTTTGAAATGGAAGGTAATTTTGATGTATTTCAAAATTTGTTCATGAAAAATAATGTTTATATACAGAGGACATTATGTGGTTTTAAGATGTGGCCAGAATAAGAGAATGTGGAAAAAAAAAAACACTGCTTTCAACAGCTGAGCAGTGAAACCTTTATTTTTCAGCTCATTGGCCTTCATTATGGCTCCAAAACGGCAATTGATTTCACTCTAAGCTGTCAGGATGGCTGAGTGGTCTAAGGTGCTGCATTCCCCGCCAAGAATATTCGAGAAATTGACCAATCAGCAGAAGAGTGATACTGCAGCGTGTGTTATAATAAACGTTTTGTTCGGTGCACAACTGTTTCTTCTGTTTTGAGATTTTTAAAATAAATCCTTTATTTTGGGACGCTAAAGGTACGTTTTTCTCTCTCTCTCTCTCTCTCTCTCTCTCTCGCTCTCTCTTTATATATATATTTTATAACAGCCTCAACCACACTGAGTATGCGACTGCTATAAATCTGTTTAAAGGAAGGACCCACCAAACTGTATTCACGTAAACATAAATTAAATCAGGTATAAATCAATAAAACAGTAAAGCAAAATAGTAAGTACTGGGTTTTTTGCTATTTCATAAATTTGAAAGTTGAACACAAAAATACATCAACAAGTGATCTAGAAAACAAAATCAGCACTGAGCATATGAGAAATAAATAAATAAATAAAAGAATACATGTGATAGCCAGTTCTGCTGTAAATAACTACAGTCCTTGAAACCTGTGTGTGTGGAAACCAGTCTGATATGGAGCAACAGAAACAATTGTGAGTAAGTTGAAATGAAGTCGAAAGTCTTATCTTATATTGTCCGATGATGATAGAGAAAGTCTGGCCAAGATGTAGATATGGAGGTAGATGGTGGTATTGAAGTCCGTGAAATAATCCAGTTGAAAATAAGTCCATCATGTAATCCAACATAAAGATACTTCTTTACAATCCTTAGTCATGAGCTCTCAAGAGATCCACAAGCCGATGTATATGAATTGTTTGTTAATAGAAATCTTTTTTAACCTTCAACTGATGAATAAAAGCAGTAGACTATTACTAGAACTAAAGAATCCTTCTAAAATAAAAGACAAACTAACATTAGCATTGAAGCCAGTTAGCAAACAAACTGATATAATACATACAAAGCATGAGCAATGATTACAAACCCATACAAAAACCAAACCAGAAAATACATAGAATGAATGAAAGAAAAGAAAACAATCCTTATATTGATTGAGCTTGAAACCACAGTTTCCCAATCAGGACTCAGTGAGGCTTGTGCAAAGCAGAAGGTAAGCCATGCTTACTCTGCCCAACAAATCTGATGACTTGTACTACCCATCTAACTATATACCAATCACTAGAGTCTCCTAGCGCCCCCTAGTGGTGAGGAGTAGTATAACTCTCTGAGAGAAAAATGGTAACCGGCATGTGACTTCGTTCAACGTTCTCCTTTACGAGGTTGAAGAGGTTTTGTTGTCTGTCAAGGATAGGATAGGCAGGGTTATTGGGATCAGACAGTCTATGTACAGCTCTCTCTAACAGTCCTTTCAATTTACGCCCAAGGGCCACTTCTGCAGGTGTGCATCCTATGCTCTCATGCCAAGCTGTGTTAATTGTGAAGCAAAATTCGGACAACCAACTATCCCATTGACGATGGTGGTCCCCTACGTAGGATGCTATCATTAATTTGAGTTTGCGGTTGACACGTTCAGTTAGGTTTGTTTGTGGATGATAGGCCGTTCCACTATCATCCCCATCCCAAAGAAACCAAAAATCACAGGACTTAACGACTACAGACCTGTCGCCCTGACGTCTGTGGTCATTAAGTCATTTGAGAGACTGGTGTTGGCCCATCTGAAGGACATCACTGGACCCTTTCTAGATCCCCTCCAATTTGCTTATCGAGCAAACAGGTCTGTGGATGATGCAGTCAACATGGGATTGCATCATATCCTGCAACATCTGGACAGACCAGGGACATATGCAAGGATCCTTTTTGTGGACTTCAGTTCATCTTTCAACACCATCATCCCAGCTATTCTCCAGACTAAATTACATCAACTCTCTGTTCCCACGTCTATCTGTCAGTGGATTTCCCCTGTCTCACAAAAAATAAAAACTGGTAATTCACTTCCAGCACATGTACAATCAGCACTGGTACCCCCCATGGATGTGTGCTCTCCCCACTACTCTTCTCCCTCTACACCAACAACTGCATCGCCAAGGACCTCTCTGTCAAACTCCTGAAGTTTGCAGATGACACCACTGTCATCCAATCCATTAATCTCTGAAAAGATGCAGCGGCATTCTTCAACCCAAAGGGAAGACGTAAGAATTCAAACAGACCTGTTGCTGTGACAAATGCAGTTTTCTTGATGCTGTCATTCTCAATTTCTACCTGCCAATATCCACTTGTCAGATCAAGAGTGCTGAACATAGTTGCTCCATGTAATGACTCTAAGATACCTTGAATCTGCGGCGTTGGGTATGCATCAAGGTGGGTCTTTGCATTAAGACCTCGATAATCCACACAAAGTCTTGACTCTCCGTCCTTCTTTGGAACAACAACTACTGGTGAGGCCCAAGGGGAAACAGAGGGTTGAATGATCTTTTTGGTTAACAACTCCTTGATTTCTGAATCAATGAACCATTGCTTGTCTACTGAAACCTTGTATGCACATTTTCTTACTGTACCTTGTCTGTAGTGATGATGCAATGTTTTATCAGATTCGACTGTCCAATTTCATGTGTGCAAACTGAGGGCCATTCATACATTAGATCTTCCAGCTGTTCCTTAAACTGTTCATTGGTGTCGGCTTGTTGGGTGAGTTGACGGATGGATTGCAGTGTTTCATCAGATATTGTAGGTGTGGCTAGAAAGAGATAAAAGTGCACTGTTGAACGGAATTCCTTGTTTAGAAATGGAAAAGTGTTTTCCTTAGTACTGTCTTCCATAGCAAAACTGTATTGTGCTTTACTGAAATCTAACTTTATTCATATCAGTACATCCATTCCTAGGATGATCGGTACAGTTAAGTCCACATCATTCAAGATAGTGTCAGTGCCATCTGATGTCCTTGAATCTCACATTTCCATTCCACCTTACCAATGGCTGACTGCCATTGTCCATTGGCAAGCAGAAATGACTGTCCGTTACTCGGTTGGAATTGTTCATTTTTGCATAACTGTTTCCAACATGATTTTTGAATAAGTGACAAGGTGCTGCCCGTATCCACCATAGCTGCAAAATATCTGTCTTGTAGAATGATAGGAATGGTGACCGTCTTTATGTCAGATTGCACTTAATTATGATTGGACAGGACTACTCTGGTATTTGCGTGTGGAGGTTTGCGTTGACGCTCTTGAGATGATTGTGGTTTCTTCTTTTGTTCCTGTTGCAATTTCGTAGAATAGCTTGGACTATTTCCTTCTCAGGCATATCACTCTTACACCTTAAATATAAAGCTCTGTAATGAAAAGCAAAATCTCTGATGGTCTCTTTTGTACCTTGCTTCCTCTCAAGGAGTTCATGTGACTGTTACAATTTATATAGTATATAAATACATGTATATGTGTATTGTACTTTTAAAGTAGCCTTTACAATGTACATGACCCAGTCAGGATGTAATGTGTAATTCATTGCCCCAAAATACATTTTCTGTATATACACAAAACAAATAATAAGGAACATTTACATGGATACGTTTTTTGTTTGTTTGCTTGTCTGCTTGCTTTCCAACACTATAAAATTTTTTGACCTTCATTAAGCTTCATTAGGCTATTGTATTAGGTTATGTGTAACTTACACACAAGCCCTTTAATCTGCTTTAAGATGCTTTCTTTCTTGCTTGCTTGCTTTTACCGTAAGACCTGTTCAATTTTCCAACTTCAAGCATTTAAAACTACTTTAAACTTTCAGACCAGGTTTTGTCAAACCAACATAGTTTGTCTCGACAAACTTTATGTTTCTAGTTCAATACTTTTGTACCACACAAAATAAAATATCAATATCTTCTTTTCCCAACCACCAAAGGCCATTTATTTTTTGTAATATTGTGGAGAAATGCAGTTATAACAATGAATAGTATAATCAATGTTTTTGTTCGACAGCCCTTTTATACAAAGCATAAAGCTTAACCCTATAAAGCCTAAAGTTTGAAATAATAGTCAGACAATTCAAATTTCAAATTAGGTTCCTATAAGTGGGCTGGGGGCCCTCATAGTCACAGGGCCCTACTAAGGGGGCCTTGTATAAGCTGACAGCTGTGCGGGCCACATATTCAAGCATATATAAACATTTGTTTTCAAAGTTGATGGGGTGCCAGACATTGCAGCACAGGGCCCCCCCAGGCCCCTGGTAGTCAAGGGCTCCTGGGCACTGGCCCCACTGGCCCAGTCCGTAATACACTTATGAATAGTACACACCATTATTTATCGCCATGTTCTTGCTGATGTTTGCCCGCTTGTGTACATTATCATCACAATTTTATATTTTAAAATATTTCTACTGTTTTGTCTATGCTGAAGTTAATGTTTCTTTGACTGCAACAGTTGCGGCACTGTACTGTATTTCTGCTGTATGTTGAGAAGGTGTTAATGATATTTTCTAAAGACAAAATCGTTTACTTGAACAGACTGCAAATGTAATAAAACCAACAAGTATTAAGTATTACAATTATTTGTAATTAGAATTAGAATTATGATTATCATAATGTTGATGACGTTCATCACATTAAAGGGATTGAACACTCCAAAAAAAAAAAAAGGCAAAATGAAAATTCTCATCATTTATTCACCCTCATGCTATCCCAGATGTTTATGACTTTCTTTCTTCTGCTGAACACAAAGATCACATAGTCATACACATCTGGGATGGCATAAGGGTGAGTAAATGATAAATTAATTTTCATTTCTGGGTGAACTATCCCAAATGACTCATTCCAAGTACTCTTCACATGTATAAACTGATCCACTTATCAAGAATACTAAGAACATTAGCACTTGGATGACTGAAATAACATTTGTTTGAACTATAAGCTTAGTGTTAAAAATAACCTTAAAAGTGTTAAAGTTGGCAGTACGAGGCAGTGCCATATTGTGAATATAGTCATGGCTGAAGTTACGCTTCATGCCATGCCTAACAATATACAATATATTTCAAAATATATCATGTTGTAATGTTGCTGGAAACAGGCAGACGAAGAGACAATGGTGAAGTGATGAACCCAAGTGCAGTTTTATTTACAGACATGGAATCCCATGGAATCCCAAAACCCTGACTACAAACGTGAACTAAACGTAAACATGAACTTGACTTGGCATAAAACATGAACTTGACTTGGCTAGGACAAAACAACAAAGTTACATTCACAATACCTGACGAGAGACAATGGCAAACATGAGAGCTTAAATACACAGACATGAGTAACAAGACAACCAGTGAACAGACAGAACTATAAACAATATAACAAGACTAATAAACTTAAACCAATGACAAACTAGAACTGATAACATTGTAATCAAACAATGAACCAATGAAAATAAGACACATGAACAGGGGAACCACATGACAAGATCACATGAGGGAACAGGAAATCACATGACATAACAGGAACTAAACTTGAAAATAAAAGACATGAAAAAACTATGAACAAAACACATCTAGACATGACACACGTCATCTCATGCCTTATTGCTTAATTATACACAGTACCTCATATACATTACCACAATACCACAGTATACATTAATGTTTTATGTATAGAAATGGAGCCTCAATTTAGGAGGAGATCTGATGGGAGTCTGAATATGTGTGAATCTTCTATGGCTCTAAAGGTGAAGGAGGAGAACAAAAAGAGACCTTGGTCTTGGGCTCTGTCTCCAGAAAAGGTCATGGAGTCTGCTAGGAGAGCTGTACTGCACCAAGGTGAAGACCCAGGCAATAAATTAAACATTCTAGGGCAGCATGAAATGCAGTTTGGAGTCTTCAGAGGCCAGATCTTCAAGTGGGTTACTGAAAATGCACTGGGTTATGCTGGATACATGGTAGCAAGTATGAAAGGGAACCATCAGAAGTAAAAGACTCCAAAAACCACCAGGCTGATAAAGAAGCCTTTGCTGAATACATTGAGCTTTTCCCAGAAGGCCGTGAGGCCATTTGTGTTGAGAACGAGAATATGGATTCTAAAAACTCCCAGCAAATCCCGTCTCAAAAGAGTCCTCCACCTTCCATCTCTTCTGTCCGTTCCCTTCTTGTTGGCAAAACACGCAATCCACAGAGCCTTGACAAAACAGTCCGAAGGCTGTTTACATCACCAGTGGCCCAACCAAGTAAGCAGTCTTTTGAAGTATCAAAAGTTTTTTTTTAACACACCATTTGAGAAGTGTAAAATAAATATTGTGCAGATTTAATTAAATGTTTCAATTGTGGTGTCTGTATTCTTCAGCTTTAATTGGAAGAACTAGAAAGGCACCTCAACCAACTATGCCAGTTGTGGAAAGAACCACTGATTTGGCCTCTGAGCAAGAGGAACGTGAACTGGTATAACTGGCGGACTTGGTGGAATCCAAAGTGTCCAGTAAGCACAAAAACACCTGAATGCTATTTTGTTTGAAGGTTTTATTTCACGTGTTTGTAAAATGCAATAGTAATTTTTTTTTTTTTTTTTTTTGCACAGGTAAAAAAATTTGCCTTCCTGTGGGCTGGACTCACACATTGCCACCTGCTGATCAGCTTTGGATATCAAAGGCTTTGTTTAAGTGGTCAGCACTGTTGTGGCTTCTGCCACCTTTGTGAAACATCACTCTAGAAGTCTTGGGGTTTTGATGCCAGAAGATAGACTTTATTATCAGAGATAAAAAAGCCGAGTTGCTCCCAGCGCAACTCCAGCAAAATGGGTTTGTCCCCCTTTATACATATGATCTCCCAAGGCATGGCTAATATATTCCATATGTGTCACTGGACACCACTGTGGAGAGACCTCACCATATTTTCTTTAGCGTTAACACAGGAGACTCAGTTTACCATATGCGAGGGGCCCCACATTCCATTCCAAGACAGACCTCTCCACAAACACACATTAAGATACATGCTTTGACCATTAGAAATAATTGTCAAATAAAATGGCTATATTTACATTGATTATACTTGATTAATTTATATATAAAAATATTCTACAATATCCCCCCTCTGGGACTTACATAAGTCCCACCTTCACTGTCCTTATTCAGAGTGCAGTTTCATAATTCAGTCTCCTCAGTTATGCTCTCTAGTGACTAAGTTAAGTCACACAGCTTCATCACTAATGACCAGATTAGTCTCCATTCAAGTTTGATTAAGAACGGAGTAAAAAGATTCTGTCTCCTTATACCTTCATTCAATAAATGAAACATATACAGTTGTGCTCAAAAGTTTGCATACCCTGGCAGAAATTGTGAAATTTTGGCATTGATTTTGAAAATATGACTGATCATGCAAAAAAAAACTGTCTTTTATTTAAGGATAGTGATCATATGAAGCCATTTATCATCACATAGTTGTTTGGCTCCTTTTTAAATCATAATGATAACAGAAATCACCCAAATGGCCCAGATCAAAAGTTTACATACCCTTGAATGTTTGGCCTTGTTACAGACACACAAGGTGACACACACAGGTTTAAATAGCAATTAAAGGTTAATTTCCCACACCTGTGGCTTTTTAAATTGCAATTAGTGCCTGTGTATAAATAGTCAATGAGTTTGTTAGCTCTCACGTGGATGCACTGAGCAGGCTAGATACTGAGCCATGGGGAACAGAAAAGAACTGTCAAAGGACCTGTGTAATAAGGTAATGGAACTTTATAAAGATAGAAAAGGATATAAAAAGATATCCAAAGCCTTGAAAATGCCAGTCAGTACTGTTCAATCACTTATTAACAAGTAGGAAAATTCGGGGATCTCTTGATACCAAGCCATGGTCAGGTTGACCAAGAAAGATTTCAGTCACAACTGCCAGAAGAATTTTTCGGGATACAAAGAAAAACCCACAGGTAACCTCAGGAGAAATACAGGCTGCTCTGGAAAAAGATGGTGTAGTTGTTTCAAGGAGCACAATACGACGATACTTGAACAAAAATGAACTGCATGGTCAAGTTGCCAGAAAGTAGCCTTTACTGCACCAATGCCACAAAAAAAGCCCAGTTACAATATGCCTGTTTACGGACCGCCGAGTCCACTCAGTGCTGCTAATAATACGCAAGGTATTACTGTAATGTACGGTTATCACAAATGAGATCTGCTGTGTTGTAGTCCAACCACATTGGACTGTTGTGTATTTCCACCATCGCGGGTGAGACCAGCACACTGAGTTTACCCATTAAAGAATCAAACACTGCGGGACGGTTTACGAGCCATCCACTGCGTCTCTGAGTGATAAACTAACAGCTGCTTTCTCTCCCACGATCGCAAAACCGGCTTTGGTGCCGCCACTTTATTCTGTCTCTCTCGTACTAACCACACACAAGCGACCCCTCACAAACATTCTCGCACACACTTTTGGCTAATACATAACTTCGTGATAAAGCTCAGCTTTGTCCCTAAGTTATCGTACAAGTGGAGACACGTGATAAACGGGCAGATGCTATTAACTGGCTTCTCTCCACCCACATTCGCGGCCATATTCTCTGGCCGGAAATCTCACGTGACATACTCTCCACTAGAGTCACGTCCGCCATTTTTGTGCACGTCACTCCTTACACACACCCATTCACACTCACTCACACACACACCTACCTTCCTCTCATAGGCTTATTTTGGTTACCATATCTAATCATGTCACTGTTTAGTTTGTAGTTGTAAGTCAGAAGTTTATTGACTGCATTGTATTGATTATTAATTGATATTACTGCATAAATAAACTTTATTATATTTCAAAGAGAAGTGTTTTGGTTTGTTTTGCATACACCTGTGTCAAATGCTGGCAGGGGATGTCAGTGCTCGGATTCAAGCCTTCATTGTTTCCTTTTGAATGTCGATTTTCTTAAGAGAACAATCTAATATTGAGACTGTTATACTGTATGGTTATTAGTCCCTGACTCCAGGGTTGTGCCCCGGCGATATTAATCCTTATTAATATTCTATTGATTTTGATAATTGATAATTATCTTTGATGACTGTTGAATTTGAAGGATCAATAAGCTAGTGTTAATTCTAATCAATGTTCCATTGATTTGAATAATTAATGATTATCTTTGATAATTAATATTCTATTGAATTTGATGGTTATCTTTGATTGTTGATGTGAAGGATTAAAAGAGCTAACACTGATTCAAATCAATGTTCTATTGATTTTAATAATTGATGATTATCTTTGATTATCTTTGAATTGATGATAATTATTTTTTATTGCTAATAACCAAACCCGCTCCTGAACGTAGCGCACTACATTTACTGGTGCCCCATATGAGGCTTTAATGAGTTAGATTCTATTATTTAATTAAAATTAATTAATAACTAAAGAAATAATTAATTATTTCTGATAGTAACACGGATCTAAACAACCAGTAGAACCTACACCAGCAAGAAATGGACTTCACCAAGGTGGACTGGATGGCCACCCCTTGTTTCTCTGGATGCCACGAAAGCTATGGCGAGTCAAGCTGACATGTCCACATTCAGACTGTGTGAAAGAGGAGCTTACATCTGCCGGCCTGCATCAGAAAATCAGACAGGTCATTGATGTTAAAACATCTTACTTCATGGCCTCTGAGTATCTGTCATGCAGGAAATGCAAGAGGAGAGTGATTAACTGGATGCTTTGACATACTATCACAGCTTGACATTACTCACAGGCTCCAGTTCCCTTGCATCCTTACATTAAAGCTGGCATGAGACAAGACAGTGGTCCGACAACCAGTAGAACCTACACCAGCCAGAAATGGACTTCACCAAGGTGGACCGGATGTGGTTGTACCCTCCCAAGTGTCCCTTTGCCATAACTGCAGTACCAGGGACAGAACGTTACTTTGGCCACACCTTGTTTCTCTGGATGCCACGAAAGCTATGGCGAGTCAAGCTGACATGTCCACATTCAGACTGTGTGAAAGAGGAGCTTACATCTGCCGGCCTGCATCAGAAAATCAGACAGGTCATTGATGTTAAAACATCTTACTTCATGGCCTCTGAGTATCTGTCATGCAGGAAATGCAAGAGGAGAGTGATTAGCTGGATGCTTTGACATATTATCACAGCTTGACATTAGTCACAGGCTCCAGTTCCCTTGCATCCTTACATTAAAGCTCACATGTGACAAGACAGTGGTCCGACTTCTGCATCAGAGAGGTCTGGGGAACAGTAGCAGTCAAGTACATAAGATGTCAGAGGAGCAGCACTCTGAGGTGTGCCTGCAAAAGACTACTCAGTATCTGACAGATTGCCAGAGTTTTCACAATGCAGTCACCTCAGGACTTGTGAAGCCTGTGTCTTTCCCAGATCCACCTGCCATGCTTCCTGTACCCAAGCATCGGTGGCTGATGCAGGTGTATGCTCAGGATGTGCTCCAAAGACTGAAAGAGATCAAAGCAAACATAACCTCACAGTTTAGACATGTGCTAAAGATGGACTCCACCAAGAAAGTTGCATGGAAGCTTTTTGGTTACAGTGCCGGAACTTCTACCTGGGTCACCAATGTCGGCAACGAGCACGGGCAGGTCATAATGTCTGTACTTTCAGCCAGTGAAGGCTTCGGATTGGCCCTAATGGTTACTGGTATCATTAAAAGGTACAAGGATGCTGGAGTGCCTCCACCTACACTGCTGTATATCGACAGTGACTGCTGCAGGTCCACTTACCTCAGAAGAATTTTTGAGGAATTGAGGAACATGGAGGTCAGACTAGACATCTGGCACTTCATGAGAAGGATTGCTGTGGGTTGCACAACAGATTCACATCAGCTGTATGCAAGTATTATGGCTCGCTCAGCCGCTGTATTTTCTTTTGGGACCCGGAGGACCTGAACAGGCTTCAAGAGGCAAAGCGTGCAAAGCTTGAATCACAGCTCATGTGACCCTCAGATGCGGATGTTTTACGCTGCATCAGCAAGAATGAACTGGCCCTTCACTGCAAAAGAAGCACACGTGTTACAAGTGAGACTGTCCATCTCATCACCCAACTCATCCAGTCCTTCGAAGGTGAGAAGGGATGTGACACTATGGGTGTGCCTCTCATTAATTCTGCACGAATGGCTGAGATGAGGAAACACGTGGCCTGCATTCAGGATCCTGCTCGTGTACAGCTCTATGTGCAGACTGGGACATTGAAGAAGGGAGGGCATATGTTGCCAACTTACAGGTGTGCCAGAGGTTCCACTTTTCTTGAATCTTTTCACTTGCACCTGAACCAGTCCATTCTAGGTAAATGCATTGTTTTGTCAAACAGACAGCATTTAAAATTGTTAAATTATGGATTTAAAGTAACATTGTGTTCTGTCAATGAAATTTCAGGCACTCTGTCCAGCGATAAATTTTTCCAGGCATACTTGTTGAATGGATTGGCCAGGTGGAATGCGGACAGAGCAGCTGCTGCAACCTTTGGGGGCATGCACAATCCCCACTCTTATAGTGGCCTCCTTTGTCATGGTGTTAATGTGCTGGCAGAGAATGTTCTTGGAAAGAAGATTGTGTCCTTTGTTAGTCCATGTAAATATACTGGTACTTTCATTATATTTTCTGTTAAAGTAAATTGCTAATTTGTCTAAAATTATAACTGTGTCACAAATCAGTAGTCTTCACAAAGACTTTAACGACAGACAGTTCACAAACTGTATTTCATTTGGTTTATTGCTGCCTAACACAATGTTTTTCTTTTTTTTGTGTGTGTGTGTTTCAGGGAAACTGATTGGAGTGGAGTATCTTTACCAGCAGACAGGTAGTGTAGCCCAGGTCTACAAGTCTGCAATTTAGGAATTAGAGACCACTGATCTCTCTGATGCAGAGGATGAGGGTTATGTGGAACCCATGCACTTTGAGGATTTGACTATTTCCACCATGGTTGAAGAAGAGCATCCTGCGCCATCTATGGTCACCTCAGCTTCCATTGGTACCATGCTTACTCCACCTGCCACACAGACTCTGCACTCTGACCCCAGCTTAGCTGGGATATGTGAAAAAAAGAATTTCACTGTATATGTGCAAATGTATAATGTGTGATAAATAAATAAAATTATTATTAATTATTAGACTGCACCACATGTTCGCCCAGCATGCACACAATCTAAACCATCAGCAGCCATTAACAATGAGTTTTTGAATGTTGGTGTTTTGCTTCTGATTATCACACAAGTTGTGCTATAAATCACTCTTTGCAATTAATTTATGGAAAACTTGTTTCACATGCACTTAGATTCTGTGAATCCAACATCAGTGCACACAAACCTGTCCAATGAGCCATCATCCTCTGCTCGACAATCTTCTTTTCCTGATGTAAGAGTCCAACTACTTTATACTTTTCACATATTGTGATATTGAATCAAAGGTAAACAGGTTATAATGTTTTAGTTTTACTTTATTCAGTTTATAAATTGTAATCTTGGATACCTTAAATAGGATTTGGTTGGACCTGACAAAATTGAAGGCTTCAAATCAGTCCAGAATTTGGCAGAGTTCTTAGTTAGCCTCAGGGAGCAGTCTTGCCTTGACAAGGGAGGAATCTGCATGCATTATTGCTTTGTGGCAGGCGCTTGGGGATTATGACAAAGAGCAGATTGTGTACTCTCCACGCCACAAATCCTCCCTTTACAAAGGACAGTTTAGGGCCACCAAAAATTGTGACACCAGGGGTTGAGAGCACCAGAAGGTACCATTTCTTTCACCTATAGTATTCATCACACAGCTACCCCTTCCAAGTAGTTTGCCTAAACTGCATGGCTACATTGTTACCACTTTTAATTATCTCTCCAATGTACACCTTTTCAGATATTTTGTTGGTGCACACAGTCCTGCACAGTGGCCTGACTGCAACAGAAATGTTGAGGTGGTATTCGTAAAGCTCTGTGCCCTTTATCCCAACCCTGCATGGCAGGAAGGAGTTAAAATCTCAAGATTTACTCTGATTGCACGTGTATGCAAGCATATCAGAGAGTGCATTTTGAACAACACTTAAGTGATGCAGCAGACAACCCTCCAACTCCCTGAGGTTAATACAGCCACACTAACACAGTGGTGAGTGATTTGATTACTGTATTTAATTTGATTGATAAATAGCAAATTCCCTTGATTAGTTATGCAACCTATGCATATGAGTTTCTGTTCAATACTTATGAAGTATGCATGTTAATTTCTATAAATTCTAGGTACAGCAGACGTGACATATCTAAGGAGAGGGATATTTTGACTCAAGGAATCCCTGCACAAGATGCACCAGTGACAGCACCAGAAAGGTTTCCATCAGCCCTCCAAAAAGAAGTGAGTCTGCAAAGTGGTTGTGATGATGACCCTCACATTTTCAGCTTGCCGCCAAACACATCTGGGATGGCCAAAACCAGATCTGGGCCACAAATACCACGAATAGAACTGCAACAAACACCAGCACCTGCACTTCTTCAACCAGGGCTGCCACAACTACCTACACCTCCTCAGCCAGGGTTGTCACATCAACCTACACCTCCTCAACCAGGGCCATTGTCTAGGGCTCTCCCAGTTATCCTTCCAGCCACTGCTACATGCCAACCAATGATGCTATTTGGAGCACTACCTGCACAAAGTACGGAAATATCACCGGCAGCACCACAGCCTTCTATACCATACACCACTCAGTACTACAGGAGGAAAAAGCAGGAAAGGGAGCAGAAGAGATCACTAACAAGGAAATATGTGCGTAAGACTGAAGTCATTCTTTGCAAGAAATTCAACAATGAAAGGAAACCACCATCTCATCTCCAGTATTTTGGAAACTGGTACTGTGAGGAGACAGCTACAGAACCATTTGCGGAGTGGAGGGCAGCTCTGCAGACACGGGGCTATGGCAAGAAGAGAGCACACACTGAAGATTAGAAAGGGAAACACCTGACTAAACTGCATCACAGTTCTTTTGATTGAATATTTTCTTGCGTAATATTGTTATATTTATACAGTATATAATTGGGGCCAAGCACTGAAAGTGCGTAGGCACCTATTGTAATCATTAGTGTTCTTTTTATTATTAGAGGCCAAGCACTGAAAGTGGATAGGCACCTATTGTAATCATTAGTGTTCTTTTTAGGGGCCAAGCACTGAAAGTCCGTAGGCACCTATTGTGTTTGTTAGTGTTCGAGAGGCCTGCACTGGAAGTGCTAAAGCCCTATTGTTTTTGGAATGTTTTTTCACAATTATTATTAGGGCCTAAGCACTAAAAGTGCGTAGACCCTAATGTTCTTCTAAGGATTATTAGGGCTCAAGCACTGAAAGTGCGGAGGCCCTATTGTTTTTAGGCGGAGGCCCTATTGTTATTGTTTTCTTTTTTTTTTTTTTATGTTGGCAAATCAGTAGCAAAATTGTTACCATGTGGTTCTTGTGGAAATGCAGTTGTATCGCAAATTCATGGATATTTATAATTTGATTGTAACTCCAATTAATGATCTAGTACTTGTTGCAATGAAGCTTGGTACCTTAATCCATAAGATCTATGCATGGGCGTTTGCTTTGGTGTTGCCACCCCTCATAGTATATAGCACATAGTACAAATATATGAATTCTAAATGTATTTGTTCATATATGGTAGGGTGACCATACATCCTCTTTTTCCCGGACATGTCCTCTTTTTCGGACCTTAAAAAAAGCGTCCGGCCGGGATTTCTAAATTTGCGAAAATGTCCGGGATTTGGCTTTAGTTGCATTACGATGTGCATCTGGTCTAATACTTCATTGTGTGTGTGCGCATAATTGCATTGCTTTAACCCCTCTTTGTAAGTCCCGCCTTCTTGCACACCAATTGGTCGAATATAAGAGGCTTGCAGCAACAATTGGCCAAATTCCTGCCTGTCAATCTCTCCACGAACACATAAAGCTCTGTTGTGTTCGGCATCAAACAGCTGCTTGACAGTAGCAGCAAATGACAGCTGAGTGAAAACAATGCCCAAACGAAAGTGCAAATTTACAGAAGATTTGCGTCCAGGTCAAAATCCATGGGAAGCAGAATGTATGACATGTAAAGCTGGCACTTATGTGTCAGTTGCTAATAAAGGTGCAAGTGATTTAGAAGCACACATTAGCTCTGCGAAGCATAAAGGGTCAGCAAAAGGTGAAAGTTCATCAGGTAAATTAACGAACTACTTTTTGCGACCAGGTAAAATTGTTATCACATTGCTTCATTTTCCATGGCCATTCAAAATAATAGAAATAGTAAATGAAGGTACACTCATGGCATCAAATATTTTATTTTAGTACATGGACATTCAAAAGAATGTTGGAAAATGTTGTTTATGTATATATATATATATATATATATATATATATATATATATATATTTATGTTATGCTAATAGAGTGTCTTTTTCACTGTATTAAAGTTTGCATTCATAGTAACACTGTTTTGAGCCCTATTATTCCACCCCCCAGAATATAAATATGGTCACCCTAATATATGGCTATATAACAGATTTAAATATCAGAAAATGTAAATATTGCAGATGTATGTTATAGTTTACAGATTTATTGTACATCTATTTTAACCTTAGATACGCTTTCTTGCATTACCTAACAGCACCATAATTTGATGACCAAACTTTCGTTGTGGCAATGTGTTTGATTACGTTGTGACAACCAGAAAAGTGAATTTCCTATATTCGTAGCCACAACGTAACTTTGGACCGGTGCCAATCCGTCATTACGACATTGTGGCAACATAGACAAACAGTAGTTCTAAGTATGTGTAACTATATTCTTCAGTTAACTATGTTTATCAATAGAACGACAGATAAAGTTAAAGATCCGTTTAAGATGGCTAGCAAAATAACAACGTCTGTATCTTAGAAATAACAGCTTGTATTCAGGAGCAATGACGTCACTCTCCATGGCCTTTAATCCATTAGCTAATATTGAAAATATTTATTTGAAATTTCAGCGCAGTGTTTGAAATCATGTTACGTGCCATTCACATGCTTGAATGCGTTTGTTTTTGCACTAAAATTGTATGCAGCGCCACAAAGAGCAAAACGTATGTGTCTCAACTCGAGATGTTTAACAGTTTAAGTTCTTTTTAACTTGACATCTAAAAACACAAACAAGCCATCAAAGACATCTATCTAGCGCACGTTTACATTGAATCATTTATAAAACAGTGCAGATGGACACATAAACACGCTCATTGTGAACGGCCCCTCAGTGTAAGACTAGAACTCTGTAGAAAAGTTTGATCACACTTGCCTATTCTTTATTATTTGTTACTGCACATTTTCACTTCAAGCAAATTGGTAAGTGCTTTTTGTATTGTTATAGCAACATCAGGTGTTTTCTAAGTGTAAATTAGGATGCTTGAACATTCAGTGTCAGATCAAGTTTTGAAAAGTAACAGTGTACCCTGACTAAACAAAATGTATTGCATGCAAAATTTAAGTCGCAAATATTATTAGAGAGCTTTTTCTTTGTATTAGAGCTCCTTGGTTCTGGCTTTTGTGTGTGGACGTGTTTTTAAAATGTCAGTTGGTATTATTAGTTAACTGACATGTAATATATGATGGGCATACGGTGTCTTATTCATTGTGAAACGGTGTTTTCTTACTGGCATGAATCGCACTGAAGGCCTAGACAAGTTTTATAGCATTCTCTGAGGCAGAAAATTATAATACAAAAATAATTAAGTGTATTTCAATACCAACAGCTTTCATTTAAATGTATGCTATTTTTGTGTGCATTGTTTTTTTGTTTTTTTTGGTTGCTAACTGCATATTCAGATATCATGCACTAAAATATTTACATGTAATTGCATTTAAAATGTAATTAACACAATTACATAGGTAAATATTGATGATTTGTGAGTTTTCACTGCAAAACAACCCCAAAAAATGCAGAAAATGTCATTGCAAAATTTGAGAAAAGCAGCAGCAAATTCAGCCATTTTGTAATTCCAGCTAGCCAAATTACATGGCCACTTCCTAACTACAGCGTAATTTGATGACCAAACCTTAGCAATGTAACTGATTACGTTGTGACAACCGGAAAAGTGAAATTTCTGTATTCGTTGCCACAACATAAATTTGGAATGGTGCCAGTCCATCTTGACAACGTTGTGGCAAGGTTGTGGTTCAATAGTGTCACGGACAAAGGACACAAAAGCAGAGATGACAGTTCAATAGTTTTATTAACAAAGTTCTCAATGTCAAGATAAGGCGCACCTGGTGCTGGCTGCAGAAGGCTGAGATCCAGCAAGCCGCAATGGGCCAGTGAGGGGTGTGTTCCTATGATAAGTGTGTGCTTTGTGGAAGTCAGGAACAATCCAAAGAGAGTCCGTTGAAGCTGGTGTGTTGCGAAGCAAAGCCCAGATGATATAGTCCCCGAGACATGGGCAGAGACCAAGGAATCCTCATCCACATGAACTGCATACAGAACTGGCGAGGGTGACGGCAAGCAGGAAGGTAACCGCACCTCTGCAGAGGTGCAACCAACAGTTAACATGACAGTTAACAATAAACAGGCAAATAACGAGGTGACACACAAGGAATAAGCAGGGAGTGCAATCAGAGTGAAGCAGATGGTAACAGGTGAGTAAATCATTGCTGTGATCAGCATTTCCCCGAGATCGATCACCGTTCCCATGGAAACACTGATTGTGTGACGGCTCCACCTATGAGACACGAGGGAGAGAGAAAAACAAACAACAGTATGAGCCAGCACAAATGCCAGAACCACGACAAATAGTTGTTTGTTGGTAACCAGTTGGTAATTTATGCTTTGAATAATTATTCTATAGGCAAACATGCAGTATTCTAAACTAATTTATGTCCTCATTTGCCCTAAATTAATTTAGAGGCTACTTAAACAGTTGTGTGTATAAATAACGAATGCGGACTCAAAGTTAATGTACTTCATTTATTTTGACAGTGCACAGAGAAAAATATGCAACAACAGAATTGCAACGAAATTACAAGCCTAAATGACTTCTGTGCTCATATTAAAATCTACTTAGACTATCTTAACACCTAATGCCATGAATTACATTTGTTAATTTAATTTAAAGCCAGTTTATGGATAAATAAAAATGGTAAATAACTTCATTACAATATAATCTTTAGATCTACATATTTTTTCAATAAATAATTATATTAAATTATTAGCAAAAATGTCAAATTAATCAGCAAAAAAAGTAAAATTACAATTATAGATAGATAGATAGATAGATAGATAGATAGATAGACAGATTCACTGAATGGTGATTCATGAGACTGTCACCACATTTAGACAACATTATGCCAAGACATTGAAGATGCTAAATTGCAAACAGATTTTTAAATATCGAACAGTGTTGCCATGGCGATTCACTAAATTAATGACAAAAATAGGAAAACAGGAAGTGTCTCATATCTTCTGCATGCATTGTGTGATTTAGATTAAAATTGAGTTGTATGTTTTTTCTTGGGGGCTAATCACATGGATGTGGCTATTGTGGGTCATGGTCATAGCGCCACCAACTGGCAGCAGGAAGTGTGGCACTTTCAACAGACTTTGAAAAAGTTATCTTACATTTACCCCAATTGCTTAAATTGTTTAAACACAGCTGATGGAAAATTTTGTGAAGTTGTAGTCAAACTGGAATGGTAGCATATATTTATTACTCATTGTATGATTAGGGTCCAAGTTTACATTAATGTTGAGTTGTTGCTGTGTCCATCATGCATTGTGGCTTTCGGAAAACAGAGTGGAAATGGACCCATGGTGCTTGGGCCCATCATCGCTGCTTGCAGCTATATTTATTATTATTATTATTATTATACATTTTATTTTTAATGCATTCACCCATTTATAAGGCATTCATCATGCTTGAAAACTCAAGAAATTGGCACAAACATCAGACCTGCGTAAAATCAAAAATGTATGTAGTGTTTAGGCTTTGGTGTGGTCGAGGAGCTCTACAGCGCCTCCAAACGCAGGCAATGGTTGGGATGAAGTTGCTCAGATGTGCACAAGACTTGGTATGGTTACTGCTCTCATCATGTTAGACAAAGTTCACTTGGTTGTATTTGACTCTACCCAACAGGAAGTCAGCCGTGTTGGATGGATGTGGGATTTTCACATTTTCCCGTGGTGTTTTGAGGTTCTTACGATGGCTGAAAACTTATGAAAGTTTACACATACATTTGTCTTAAGACATCTTTTGATTTGATATTGCAATTCAGCATAGGTGTGCCTCATCGGTTCCACAGCGCGCCCTAGTTTGTAAATGCTTATTGCTTTTTTCAAAACTCTTGAAATTGGCATACCCGTCAAAGTTTGTCATTTGTTTTGGGTGTGGCCAGTGGACTCCATAGTGCCCCCTAACATTTTGAGTGAGTTTATCGCTGTGGTTGCCACAGAGTGTGTCTGATATTCACAAGTTTTGGTGAGGACATTTCTCTCACCATGACAGACATATTTCCCATTGGCTTGTATTAGCTCCACCCAACAGGAAGTTGGCCATTTTGGTTTGTTTGAAAAACGCATGCTCTGGAATTCGAAAGACTTCTCCTAGGGATTTCATGTTACAGGTACCAAATGTGCGACATCATGCCAAGACATTGACGATGCTAAATTGCGAAAGGATTTTTGATATATTGAAAGTTGTTGCCATGGTGACACGATAAAATAATGTCAAAAAGTTGGAATAAGGAAATCTCTCATATCTTATACATGCAGAAAATTGAAAACATCAAAATTGAGCCAAATGTTTGTTCTTGCAGGCTGATCACATTGATGTGGCAATTGTGGGTCATGGTCATAGCGCCACCAACTGGTGGAAGTGTGTCACTTTTAACAGACTTTGAAATATCCCTCTTATTTTTTACCTGAATTGCTTCAAAAAAATGTCAAATATTGTCAAGAATTCTGAAGGGATTCTTGATATCTTAAATACTGTTGCCATGGCAATGCATTAAATTCCATCATTAATTTTTGTGTATATTCACATGTTTTGAGGTATTTGCCATGCTTTAATTTTCAAGTTTATTGTTAATAAACATTTCTTACCTTTTATATAAATAAAATATAATTAAAATATCAAATTAAATGTAAAAATACTAGAAAATACTGCCATTTGTCTCTGCTCAGCTCTGAGTGGCAATTACAAGAAATGTCCAATAAAGCTCCAT
This sequence comes from Myxocyprinus asiaticus, assembly GCF_019703515.2. Lineage (NCBI taxonomy): Eukaryota > Metazoa > Chordata > Actinopteri > Cypriniformes > Catostomidae > Myxocyprinus > Myxocyprinus asiaticus. Next base: position 751,802 of record NC_059388.1, read on the forward strand.
TGTTGGCCTCAGTGACTCACTCTCATTTCAGGCCTGGTTCTATGGGGGTGCTTGAGGGTGCTAAATAAAGCTTTACTTACTCACAGCACCGACAATTGCAGACCAGGGCAAACTACTGCCCACTGGTCAAATTATCATGAACATTTATCTGGCTTGGGACCTATCGCACATCCACAAGCTTGTAATATGCTCAAGGTTGCCAGATAATAGTGCAAAACACCCCAAGCAGAGATTTATACTTGCACAAATAGGAAATATTTCGCCTTTTGTCATACTTAATTTATGGAATCTGGCAACTTTGTATGCGAGTGCTCGCTCTGTCTCCTCTTAAAAAAAACAAAACAATTTTAGCTCTCAGTAGTGCAATATTATGCTCAAAGAAAAGTGTGATGCAGCAAATCCGTGTCCATTTGTGAGGCTGCATGTGCTGTTTAGTGCCAAGTCTGTGAGCAAACCTTTACAGTGATGAAATTTAGTAAAATCCCAATAGATCTTCGCATCATTTGCACACGGAGGGGACACGTGAGCAAAACCAAGTGAGAGGAATACGTTTGTTCTTTGTGTTCTTTGTGAAATTCTGATGTCCCTCACACCTGTATGCGAACGTTACACTGGCAGTAATCATTTATCACTGTCATGCAGCCTGTTTTATTCAGTTGTGTGCTCAATGGGATGCCAAACACAGGGTACCTGCGGGTCCTTAAAATGTCTTAGAAAGTCTTAAATTTACTTTTTAAAATTTAAGGCTATAAAAAGCCTTAAAAATCTTAAATAAATAAAAAAAAAGTCTTACATTGGTGGTCATGTGACACCATGCAAGAAGCAGACGTGTGAACGATGAGCTCTGCACACTTTGCTAAATTTTTAATTATTTTCATGTTATAATCTAGTGAATTTTGATACACCCAGTTACACATTTGCTCTTTGATGCAAAACATGGCAAAGAAGTCAAAATCCTCGGGCTCTGGAGACATTAAAAGACACTTACATGTTCAGGATGAAAGCCCCGACAGACCTACAGACCGGGGACTCGATTTGGATGGCACGGCGGAAGAAGGAATCCAGTGTCAGTTGTCCAACATGTCGGTGATGTTAACGAAGATTCTTGCTGACTTGGAGGATCTCGCTGTAATACATCGATCGATTACAGTGATAGTTAGTTACAAGAGTGACTGATGTTGAGAAACAAATCGTTTTTTTGGAATCTTCGGAGAGGGAATTAACTGCATATCTGCCTGCGACCAAAGTTGATTTGGAACATCTGCTTGATAAGCTTGAAGATCTTGAGAATAGAAGCCACAGGAATAACGTTCGAATTGTTGGAATTCCTGAGCATGAGGAGGGCAGAGATATGGTGAAATTCCTAGAGGAGCTTTTCCAGAGTCTGCTCGACATAACAGGCCACAAGCTGGAAATCGAGCGAGCTCACAGAGTCCCAGCTCACAGATATGCTAAGGGAGACAGGCCCCGACCGATTCTGGCCAGATTTCTGAGATCATCCGATAAAGATCTTGTGTTGCGCCAGGCGAGGAGCAAAGGGAAGCTTTCTTGGAAGAACCATAATATTTTCTTGTTCCCGGACTTTGCGAACTCGACAAGAGAGAAACGCGATCGGTTCAAGGAATGTAAGAAACTCTTACATCGGCGAAAGATTACTTTTGCTCTAATGTTTCCGGCCAAACTGAGAATAGAAAGAAGGTCGGTCGCAAAGTATTTACATGTCCCAATCAAGCAATGTCTTTTATTAGATCAATGTCTGAGTAAACCATTGGATGTTTCTCATGTGAGTGGGTCGACTCGCTGTACTTACTCTTGAGGAAGCTGGGCGTCATTTTGGTTTCTTTTTGCTTTTTGCGTTGGCTTTGCCTAGCGGCCGGAGCTTGTTTTGTGAATAACACTTTTCCTTAAAGAAACTTTTGCATTGAAGTTCCCGGCCAGTTTGAGAGTGGACACTATGGATGACCGCAAAATATCTACATGCTCACACAAAGGATGTCTTTTATAAAGTTGACGGATTATGTAAGTCATGGTATATACTTTTATGTGGCCTCCGAGTGAATTGACTTGACCATCCGGGGAACCGGGATGCCGGTTTTGTTTCTTTTTGTGTTGGTTCCGCCTAGCGGCTGGAGCTTGTTCTATTGAATAACACTCCTTTGGAACAGCTGTGGATTAATCTGTTCGTTCTTTGTGCTTATTCCTCCTGCTGGCTGTAGGTTGTTTTGTTGAGTTTTTTTATGAGACATTGGAATGATCACGTCATCCGCTGAACTCATAACAGCCAGCTCACTGAAGATTCGTTTGTCTGTCCGAGGAATCTGAACGGTTTATATCAGCTGGAATTTGTTTTGTGGAAGATCACACCTTGAGACAGTTCTGTGAATGAATCTACACGTTCTTTGTGTTCATTCTTCTTATTTGCTGGGTTTATTTCTGTTATGTAATTTTGCCTCACAAATTTGTGAGGCAAAATTGAGCAATCCGATGGCAAAGTTGTGGGGGCTCGTGGGCATTCATGGACCTTTTGAGTTTAGAGGGATTGTCGCCGGTTGGCACTTTTGTGCGTGGGGTTAATGCGCACGTTATTCTTTTTCTGTTTGTTTTGTTCAGGGGGAAGTTTGGGGTTTGATTGTTTCACTAATGGGGAATGTGGTCTGTATAATTTTGTTTTTGACACACAATTTATTTTTTCTACTATATCAAAATGTCAAATGTTAATATGAGTGTACTATCTCTCTCCTCATGGAATGTAAATGGTTTGGGGCACCCCATAAAAAGAAGGAAGGTTATTACTTTTCTTAAACATAAGAAATATGATATAGTGTTTCTTCAAGAAACACATCTCTCCCCGCAGGAAGCTGAAAAATTTGGGAAGATATGGGGTGGACATGTTAGCGCAAGGGAGTCATTATATTGGTAAATAAACATCTACAATTCAAATTTCTCAAACAGATTAAAAGATAAATTAGAAAGAGTAATTATTGTTTTAGCTGAAATTCAGGGGCATAATAAGTTAATAAGTTACACAAGCCGATAGACAAAGGAGGGCTAGGCCTACCCAAGATTTTGTTTTATTACTATGCGTTCAGTCTCAGACATTTGGCTCATTGGTCACTTCCACCTGAGAGAGCCCCTCCCTGGTTTGTTATTGAACAGGCAGTTCTTGCCCCTATTTCGCCATTACAAAGCATCTCTATCA